>NC_046383.1:12981387-13054866 GCF_011125445.2 Fundulus heteroclitus
CCTTTCATAAACTCCTTCTCCATGGTGGGAGACACGCCAAAGCTGTTGCCCATGCACAGCATCTCCGTCCGGCCGTCAGGGTGGGTCACCTCCACGGAGCCGTTTAGGATCACCGACCAAGAGTCCAGCTGCAGCCAGAAAACGCCAAAGAAAACAGTTTGTTTGCAGCAAGATCTTCAAAACACAGACCAAAACAACCGTGTTGAAGAAAGGGAGGAGAGAAATGCAGCTGCAGAGATATTTTCAGAGATTTAGATTTCTGATTATGAATAAAATGGTTTCAGGTATTATTTAATTAAAATAAATATGATTTCTGACATGCAGCAGATGCAGAAATGTTAATCTATGTCATTTTAACGCCTTATTTGCTGACATAACCACAAGGGAATCAATTCAATTCAATTACATTAAATTAAAAAGCCCTAACCCAGTCTTCATTACAAATGTATTATATTTTCTAACTATATTCCCTCTTGATCAATGCAACCATCTACTGCTAATTTAATACAAATTCCTTATAATAGCGTTTTTCAACCATATACCAACTCTTTAATAACTTACCTCAATAATTATACAAAAAAGTACAAGATATACATTTTAACATGGATTTTAGATGACATCTTAATCTTATCGTATTATATTTATCACTTTTCTATGTATGCTTGTAATTTTTAACCTTGCTGTTTTTAAGGTTTTATATCACAATTGTTCAATATGTTATGGTTTGCTGTAGATTTAATTCTCGTTTGTTTTGACACTTCTAAAGCATTTTGAGCTGATTTTAGATCAAATGAACGTTGTTCTACAGACTTACTTACAAGATCAAGTGATAAATGGTTGTATTTTAAACAGCTGGAGTCCCGTAAAAAGAGTCAGAGCCATTTATCAAACAGAAAACAGACCGGCGGATGGTTTCGTACTCTCCTCATGGGATGCAGAAATGGTAAGAGGTCTTAAATAGCTCAAATAAGCACCGCTGCAACAGTTGCGTGTTTGTTTCAGATCAACAAATGTAGTTTTCAGAGTAAAAATATGTATTTTTACAAAGATTACTCCAAATCTGACAGCGTGCAGCCTCACATATGGTGATAAGATGCTAAATGAATCCTGAAAGCATCCATTTATCATCGAATCACAGCCTTGGAGACACATTTTTCTCTCTTTTGTTCAAGTGCAACATAGTAAAAATAAACAAATTGTCTTCGCTGAAACCGAATGCTGCGTCTCGTCCTGGGAGTCTAGCTCTGGGAGCCTCAGGGGTCAAGTAGAAAGCAATGTGAGCCATTCAGGGTTAATAGAGCAGAGGAAAACGCACAATGGAGGGAAAAAGATTTGTTGGTGTGTAGAGGTGAGACTGGGGTCCCTTTCCAGAGAAACAGACACATAAATAAATGTGATTTAAGACCGAAAAAGAACGGCACAAATATGCGGCGACACGCACCTCCTCTCCATCGTTGAGAACGATGGTGCCGGCTCGCTCCACCACGGCGAAGACCATGACGGCGCAGAGTTCCCTCCTCACCGACATGGTCATGTTGGCAAACGCTGGCAGCTGATGCATGAACTCCAGTAATTGCTCTGAGAGGAGGGACAAAAGGAGAGACGGCGGGGCCATTCAGAGAAATACCATCAAACACTGTAAGAGCTTTGGCTCTGAGACGGGAGCGAGAGGGCGAGCAGCGCTGCTGGCAAGCTGGCTCCAGCTTCTCCCCTCCACCGAGCCAAGAAGACACGAGCTGGAGGCCGAGCTTCACCATCACCACAATCGTTATGGAGCCGACAGAGGAATCATTATGGCCAGGGGACCAAGCCAAATATCAATTGTATTGATAGAAAGCTGTGAAGAAAGCCAAGAAATATGGCTGACGAATCACACTGTGACCTCTGAGAGTTGAAGGAGTTGTTGGACAAACTGCAGCTCCGCTGGATCTTCATCATGCTCTGCCAAGCTGCATTAAAATCATAACAATTCTTCAAAAGAACTGAATACAATTCATTTCTTAACGCAGCTATCCAACCATGCAAACTTTAGTTTTACAAGATTCTTACATGATTAGACATGGCTGGGTCACCAGTAACAAGATAAACTAAGGGTTTATAAAGTTATGGTTCAAGCAATAAGCTTTATATCATATAATTCCTACACTTTAATGTCGTAAAACGGCTCCATCCTACAAAAAGAATCGGCCGGCATGGAGGAACCAAAGGTGGTTTAGGGTGGGAGACGGGCATGTCCTCCTCTAAGCGGTCCAACCTTTCAGAGGCATCCAACGTTGTAAGTTTTTTTTTTTGTTGGTATTTTCAAGCACAGCATCCAGAGAAGAAGCTGAAGTCCTGTAATCTTTCCAGTCTACTTCAGAGCAACCATGTCCAATAATGGTGAGAACTGATGTGACGCGGCACCTTGCAGCAGTCAGGTGTGTGTTTGTTGTAAACCCTCCAGTTAGCTGGTTGCTCAAACCGCCTGTCATCACCCTGTGGAGTCAGGAAGTTGATTCAGTCCCTACATAAGTCAGCCGAAGTGGAGCTACGACTTCCTCGCTTGGCGTCCAAAAGGTGCGGTGGGTTGACTTCAACCCCCCTAGCTGTCCGAGTCCTTTGGCATTAGGCACAGAAATTCCTCTGAATCCTGGCTGGAACTGTTCCAGGAAAGAGAGCATTGAGCCATCATGACATCACATATTTGAGTTTTAAGAAACTGGTATTCTGTCCATTATAGTATGAGATATCCAAATATCCATTACACTGCAAAGAGGGAGCTAAAAGTAAGCAAAATTTTCTTAAAGTCATTGTAATTTTCCTTGATTTGAGCAGGTAATTAAGACTATTTGCCAATGGAATAAGAGTTTTGCACTTAAAATATGGAACAATTCATCTCCATCGTCTTATTTCAAGTGCAGGATATCTAATTATCTTATTTTAGAGATGAAATGTTTCCTATTTTAAGTGCAAAAATCTTATTCCATTGGCAAATAGTCACTATTTATCTGCTCAAATCAAGGAAAAATACACTCATTTCAAGAAATTTTTACTTCTTTTTAGTTCCCTTTTTGCAGTGTAGACGTTTGACCTGTTATAACCATTTATCTTCTTAATTGTTCCGAGCTGCACCTACATGACGCCAATTCTGTTCCCAACAACTAATTTATATCTATTGCAGATTAATCTCATGATTCTAAACTTAAATATTTGATTTAAAATAGATAAAATAAAAAAAATCAGATTGCTTAAAAGCTGGATTTAATGTTTCTGTGCCTAAGCTACTGAGCGCGTCACTCAGGCTCTCCACAGCTCCATCCAGCGAAAGGAAAAAGCTGCAGAGGAGCTCCTGCCTGGGTCCTGACCAGCAGCGGTCTAGTGCACCGGCTGACCTGGGCTTGGCATGGCAACAGCATCGTGTGTGAAGCTGCGATATCGCTGAAAGTTTAATGCGCTGGGAGAGGTGAGGCGCGAGGATGTGCTGGAGTGACCTAGAAAAGCCTCCCGGCAGAGGGAGGGGGTAGTACAGCAGGGAGATCAGCCAACGGAGGGGGAAGGGCTGGCACTGGCTCCTTCTCTCTCTCTGCATCGTCCTCACCCACAGTCCACATCAGCTGCTAAGCCGCGGCTCTGTGTACTTAGTTGTTTTTTTTTTTTAAAAAACACGCCTATCATCGGAGCTGGAGTTGAGTCATAGCTTTAAGGGATATGATACGAAAAGCCCGATGTGGCTTTGAGAATTACTCGAAAGCCAACGCCACAGCCATGGGAGCCGTGAATATTTACCGTGGCTCATTTGAATAAGAGTGGAACGAGTGGCTTTTATTCCAAACTGGGAGACGGAGCAGAGTCCCAGGCAGGAACAATGAGGCTCGTGGTTCTTAAGATAGACTGCGAACGTAGAAGAAGTCAGGAGAAGCACATTGTGCACTGCAAAAATGGAACTAAAAATAAGTAAAATCTTCATAAAATGAGTGTATCTGTCCTTGATTTGAGCAGGCAAATAAGATTGTCTGCCATTGGAATAAGATTTTTGCACCTAAAATAGGAACAAGTCACCTTCATCATCTTATTTTAAGTGCAGGATGTCTAATTATCCTATTTTAGGGGTAAAAATACTCATTCCATTGGCAGATAATCGTATTTACCTGCTCAAATCAAGGATAAAAACACAAGTTCTAAGAACATTTTACTTATTTTAGGTCCGTTTTTGCAGTGTGCTCGTGTTTCTAACAACCGAAGGAGGTAAAAACCCTCCCCCAGCCGCTCACCTATGTCATCGTCCGTCCTGTCCATGGGATCCTTCTCCAGGCAGTCACGAACGATGTCCCGGCTCATGAGGGGGTCGGAGGCTCGCTCGATGTCCTCCTCGTCATCGTCCTCCTCGGAGTCCACCGCGGTCTCCGGCAGGCCGCTCAGGTCCATGTCGCCCGGCTCGTTCTCTGTGGCCTGGCGGGAGCAAAGGGATCAGGGATGAGTCTGCGTGGAAGGAGCGTTGCGCCGAGGGACGGAGCCGCTCCATCGACAGCTCAAAGATCTTCAGCAGCGACCGGAGGACACATGGATGCTCATCACATCGCTGCGCGGCTTGGAAACACAATCAATGCCCAGCAGCTTCACGCTGAAGCCATCCTCACTCTGCAGCAGCCACTTTCGTACCAAACACACCCAGACTGTACAGATTCAAACCATCAGGTGACATGAGGCATGGCGTAAAAAGAGACAACTCTGCGTATCAAACAGGTTGCTAGGCATAGCAGAAGCTAATTAAATACCAACTTTCTTCTACCACCACCCAGCAGAACTCCAGTCAGATCCTGTTCTCTGAAAGCAGCAGATAAAATATGTGCACAGATAAGAGGAGACCATGATGAGGTAACCGGTGCACCAGCGCTGCAATCAGAGCCGTTGTGTTGGCGTCGCCTGGACCTCGCTCACCACAAGAAAAGCTCCCACCGTGCAAAAACTGAACTAAAAATAAGCAAGATTTTCTTAAAATCAGTGTGTTTGTCTTTGATTTGAGCAGGTAAATAAGACTATTTGCCAATGGAATAAGATTTTTGCACTTAAAATAGGGACAAATCATCTCCATCATCTTATTTCAAGTGCAGTTTATCTAAATATCTTATTTTAGGGGTCAAAACACTCATTCCATTGACAGATCATCTTATTTCCCTGCTCAAATCAAGGACAAATACACACATTTCAAGAACTTTTCACTTATTTTTAGTTTCCTTTTTGCAGTGCACAGAGACAACCAGCAAAAACGCAAAACGTCGGCCCTGACGCCAGCCGGCGAGGCGTCCACTTACCGCAAAATGTTGTCCAGCTTTAGGATGTTTACCAGAAACAGGGGAGCAGGTTGCCTGAGCAAACTGTTCGCACAACCTCAGAGCCAGACGCATCTTCGCCTACCGGACCGCCGGTCTGCTTCTGATTTTTTTATGTTCTGAGCCTCGCTCAGACGCCCCCCGTGTCATTTCTCCTCTAACGCCATGTGGAAAAGGCCTCGTTAATGATTCAGCATCTGACTGGCCATTTGGCTCCCACTGGAGCGAAATCCGCTGGGCGGAGCCAAAACCAGGGTCTGCGGAGATGATGCTGGAGAAAGCAGTTTTATTCCTGCAAATACCATAAAACTGTCCAAATAACGTCAACTGGAAGGCCTTGGTTATCAAGTGTGATACAATTTAGACAAAATATTCTATTAAAATGTGTTTCTTTGCTACACTTGCTAAGGCAAAAGGGAGGTTTTGGTTTTGTTTCTCCTACAGACATGAAGCATGTGTCAAAAAAGTCATAAACCCGCAGCCAGCATTGGGAGTCAGTGGGAAAGTCAGGTGCTGTGAATATTTCATGCCGGCTATTCTTGGATCAATGCTTTCAAAGGACCAATATCATGATTTATTCACACACAAACAGTGCGCCATGCTGGCAGTGACGTGCAGCTGATGCGGAGGCTCAGAGCAGGAGGGAGGCCTCGTCGTTACGCCACTCAGATTCTCCGTCAATAATCCGGACCGCCCAGTAATTCATCACAGCATCGGCAACATTATAGGAAAAAAAGAGAGTTGTGCTTATTCTGGTCTCAAAGGAATAAAACGCTAAGCAGCCCGCTGATCTGTTTAGAACTCGAGAAGTTAGGAAAAGCAACAAACCCAAAAGAAGAGCAGTGATCTGACCTTATACAGCTGTTATAATGCTCCTCCTTCACACAAATATATAACGATATAAAGGTTACCGCATGAAAGGCAATCACAGAACAAAATAAGACCAATTCCTTCTTTTGCAACTAATTCATTCATTCCTTTTTGTTTTTACAATTTTTACAACTTTAAAGCTAGAAAAAAGTCTGGATCAAGCCCTCATTTCCTCTGAGGGATCATCTGACGACAGCGTTTAGGCTGAGTCCCATTTCCCGACAGCGATTAGGCTGGGTTCCATTTCCCAGGGTTGCCCCCCCCGCCCGGCCCCGCCCCGCCCCGCCCCGCCCCGCCATTGGCCCTTCACGCAGGCGGTGGGAAACACATTCCACAGAGAAGCGGGGCAGCGTTTCAGGAAACACAGCATTTACTGATTATATATAATATATATTTGACCTAGCATGCAAGTATTTGTGACAGAGTTTACAAACCCGCAGAAGTCATATTATTCTCTTCTGCTATGCTTGTTTAAAGCAATATAAAAGCTAAACATAAATATTAAAAAAAAAAACATTAAGGTAGACATTATGGTGGTCTCTGCAATTTTTTTGCTTGTGGAGAAGAACTAGAATTGATGCTTAACAGATTAGGGTGTTTATTCTAATGCTAAAATCATTAGAGTTGAGACAAAATTACATCTTTTACTAATTTATAATATGAGCTGAACAAACTTCCAAGACAAAATGTAACCACATAAAAATTAAATCTACTTTATTGTTAAACATGTTTAGATTTTTCAATAATGTTTTACCAAGACAGTAAAGCTGCACAATATCAGGAAAACTTTTACATGCAGAAATACTGCAGAAAAACATTCCTGAAATTTGTCTTTCTTTACTGTTAAACATTGTTCTCAGGACAGCAGCCATTAATGATATATATCAGGTCTGGCGTGGCTGAAGATGTCATCAATAGGCGGAGTATGACACCTGGAGTAAATCGTACTAAACGTTGCATCCAAACAGGCTTTTGCAACCGTGATATTGCACAGGCTGATCATATTCTGCTGTATGATTGCTTAAAAATGCATTAATCCTCATTCTTGGTATTTAAAGCTTGTTATTATGAATGTAAGTATGTAGAAATGCAAAACCAGACACTACAGCGTTTTTTTCTTCCTTTTTACATTCAATTTAAACAGAAGTATTGAACTTTTCCCTTCGTCTTTTTGTTTACCAAAATAAATAAGATCAGTATGTTAAAATTAAAACAGATTTTATATTTGCTCCTTGTAATGCTGGCACCAGAACATTTCAACCTGTAACTGCAGTGGATATAGCGTCATAAACTACATTAAGTGATAAAGTATTTATATTTATGACAGAAACAATTGAGACACCCCACCTTCACAGCTAAGGGTGAACTATTTCACTTCAAAAATACTTTACTAATCCATAAGGGAAATTAAATGCTGGTGAAACACATTTATTGGCCTTAGACTGATGAAAAGCTGCCATTGCCCATTTAAAAGGTAAAAAGTTACAATTTATTCAGAATTTCTGACAATAAAGCAGCAGATATGAGGGAAATGGACCGTTGCAACTCATAAATCGTACAATTGAACACATAGGTCAATTACCAGAGAGCTCTCTAGTGATTAAACAGATAAACAGGAAGTAAAACGAAGGAGGGAACTGAAGAAAAAGTGCAAAAAGACAAATGGGCTAAAGTTTGCAGGAGAACCCTTTCACGGAGGAAAGGGTTCTCCTGTGACTGAGACAGAGGCCGATCCAGAAGCCGTCACAGAGCTGTGAGCAGATGGCGGCGAGGCCAGGATCAGACTGCAGACAGTAAAGCCTGTTTAACCCGCTGCAGCCTGACGTGCACACACAGCCGCCTGTGCCACGAGCCAAACGAGCCAAACTCACAGCCACGCCGCCGTAACCTGCCAACCAGGACTGAATCAGAACGCAGCGAGACGTCACAGAGACTGTGACTGAAGGTGGCCCTGGGCAGAGTCACCAGAACCCGACCAAACAAACAGGAACAGGAACACAGCAGGTGACCGCGTTATGGACCAATGGGCTGGCTGCGTGGCGTTAAGAGGATTAGCTTCAGGTTTTGGGGTAAATCTATACTCATGACATTTGGTGTCATGTGTTCCTCTAAGCTGAATTTATATTCCAGGGCTCCTAATATTCCCTCAACATTTTACTGTCACTTCTTCATGCAACGTCTGAACATCAGAAAAAGTCATTCTTTGATGTCGGTGAGTGATTTTAGCCGCAGATTAGCATAAAGCTATTACATAAGAGGAGCCGACTCTCCAGGACTCCGGTGCTTCTGCCTCCTAAGTGATGAAAAGGCAGAGATGGAGGCAGGATGTGGGTAGGACCACCTGCTCGGCAGCATCCAGCCTGTCTGCTCACCGCCTGCAGAGCAGCCGCGGTCTCCTGTCAGCGTCCTGCAGCCTTTCTGGCAGCAAAACCTTTGAATTATGGTGGGGAAACGCTCCGCTTAATAAGATTATTGAGAATTCACACAGGGCCGGTTTTCAAGGAGGAGGTTTTCCCCAACTAGCTGGAGGTCAGTTCCATTCTTATTCCATTTATGAACACATTTAAGGCTTCTGCTGTTTTATCTAATCCGAAACGCCTCACAATCAAGACCTCAAATGTCGTTTTTACTGAATCCCTCGGAAAAAGGCCGGATAATTCATACGGAGACATCCTCAGCTCGTCTACAGCTACCACACACCTGCTTCACTAGCCGGGGTCCAGAGCCGGCGAGCGGAGGCCTTACCTGGTAAATGTCTGACAGGCTGCTGCTTCCAGAGTCACTGGTGATACTACATCCTGAGTGGCTGGAGGAGACGTGGGTCACCTGTGGGTGTAAGCCGTCGGCCAGGTGCAGTCTGCTGAAGTCTGCAGGGAGCTGCACACACACACATATACATACACACACACACAACATACACACACATGGTCAGTATCAGTCAGCCCAGCAGCGCCTCTGGTCACCCACGCTAACATACATGCTGACTGCCGCCCAGCGCCGTGTTGTCCTGGGGTCTGTGTGTGTGTGGGGGGGGACACTGGAGAGCAAATCTAAAATTTTTCTGACATTTCTAGAAGTTAATTAGAGACTTTGAAATAGATTTTTAAGCCTGAACAAACAACTATGTAAAGTGACTCAATATTACTCGTTGCTTGTAGGTCAAACATTATTGAAAGGTTGGTTTATGTCAATTACGCTGCTGCTTCACATCAACACGGGGAATAAATTCACGCAAATTTCTCAAAATTAAATTTAAAAAATCCATGGAAGAAACAAAATAATGTGCAGAATTTTAAAATTGGGATAATTTGATTAAAAACCTTTATAGGTTTAAAAAAGAAACAAAAAAAAATCAAAAGGAAAGCTTGTTATCCTAACCTTTAACTGTGAAAGAAAAAAACAAAGCAAGAAAATTGGCTAATAATTGATTTCTCAGGTGTGATTACCCAAGATTAAAAGAACATTAAAATATGTGTTTCTGCAAAATATTCACTTTATATAAAATCTGTTATTATAACAACAAGAAGCGGCAAAAAGAAATACCAATAATTGATCTACTCTAATGGTGCGTTCACACAGAACGCGGACATTTCCTGCTGCACCGCCCAAACGGTGACACCAGCATCAGCGGGTCACCAAACAGGAGGAGTTTCTATCCGCTTCTGTTCAACTCAACAAAGTGGATTTCTGGAGCTACAAGAGGAGGACGAAGGGAGAATGATTTAAAAATCCTTTTTAGTGCTAAATTAAAACTACCTTTTTCAAAGCCACCCACAAGCCTCTAAAGAGCCTTCCTTTCTTTCTCCCATTTTGACTGAGAAAAAGCTTCGTCTCCGCTGCGCTCCTTCACCGCGTGTCACAACAACAAGAGTCCCCGATTGGTTGCAGTGACGCGATTTGACAGCAACGTTCAGATTTTTGAACTCCAGCAAAAGTCACCGCACCACGGGTCGCTTCACCGCTCTGATCGCGCCTTTTACGTACGGATAATATGTAAATCCCCCACTCAGATCGCCTCAACCGTGTTCGGTGTGAACGCACCAAAACAGTTTAACCTTTGAAAAATGCGTGTCTGCCTTAATGTGCATCAAGATGTCAGTTTAAGAGCTCAATAAACCTGCTATTACATAAAGCCAAAGCGGGAATAAAACTGACAAAATAAACTCTCCAGGGGCTCAGACTCTGAAGAAAATAACTATTACAGTGTCAAAACGCAGGCTTTTTATTAAAATGGTGCTGGAGTGCAGGGAAAGAAAGGCATTCTGATGACAGAAGGAAATTCTCTAATTAACGCCTCACAACTTGAATAAACTAAAGGAAGGAGAGGCAGAAATTGGGGGGAAACCCCTCTGAGTAATTCATGCTGCATAAAGTAGCAGCTGTAATTAAAATAGAGTAAACAGGCCAACCACTCCTCTATGGAGATGACCCCAAAATTTAAAATACATTAGAAACCCCGAACCGAGGAACAGAGCAGACACGAGCAACTTCTACAGATGCAAATGCTTTGTGGTTTCCTTAAATTGCATTTAGTGAGGCTGTTTTTACTCGTGCCAAAACAAAACAGAGGTAATGTTTTAATTAGTGATTCATTAAAAGTCTGAGGCGCCTTTAAAAAATGAATATCTGCAGGGTCAATATCCTCAGATTCCCTTCATAAATACACATTCAGCTCTTTCACAAATAGGTGAATTATTCATATATTGCTGAATTTCTTTAAACTGCTTCAATGAAAATGCTACCAATAAACCTTAACCTCACATACCAGAGATACTTGATAAATATTAACCGAGTTCATACATTAAGTAATCACTGCTGAGAAACCTATATCGCCTTGTATAATTATTTAAAGCACAGTATGTTGGGAATAAATCCATCTTTCAAATAATAAATGGTTAAAACTAAAGGTACAAGTTGATTGTAACAGATGAATAAAGAAAGTATTTATATGGTAAAACCGTTAATATGGTTATGTAAGCAGAAGCGGCTAGAAATATTATAGAATAATGTATATGGAAACTAGGTTGGGCAATTTAAGTTTATACTTCTCACTTGACTATGTATATCAAGTACATATACGTCATATAGTAAATCATTGCATTCAGTTGTATTTGTGAGGTTATTAAATTCAATTGAATCATTTCTAATTAGAAAAAGTCAAAAGGGTGAACGAAGAGTTTTATCCAGCAGCTGAAACTGGTTCATGGTGTGTGCAGATGTGAATATTTTATAGTCCATATGTTTTATTTACCAAATATATATTTATTAGATACATGGAAGTGGAATCATTTCCTCAGAGTCCCTTTCAACTTCACTTTTGGCTGTGGCAGATCATTAATATTAGATTTTCAAACCCAAAAACTCAAATTGGTCTGATTTAATGAGCCAACTTTAGTCGTCATGAGGCAGGAAAGTTGGAGCAAAATCTAAACATCTGGAGAACATTTGGTTTAGAGTCTCCTCCAAGCTGTTTGAGCTGAATGTCTTTGAATTCTGTTTATTTTAAAGCTTTCCCTAGACATGAAAACAGGCCAATATTTCATACGAGCTGTTAAAGAGGGGCTCGACTAAGAGATTCAAATGAAAGAAAAACAGTTTAGTTTCTGATTGCACGTCTTAAATTATGGCTTCATCGTAGGGTTTTTTTTGGATGGCGGCAAAACAGGAGACTAGTTTTGCTAAAGGAGAGCTCGAGTCTGCCAACAAAGAGAGCTGAAGATCGCGGAAGAGCTGTTGCACTGACCTGATTCAGAGAGCAATTTATTTCTGCGCCGTTGTGAGGGGAAAATGTGAAAAAAAAAAATAGACGTATCAATTCACAAAGTGCCTTTCAGCGCCAGTGACAGGAGACCGGGAGCCAGACAGTGGAGCTCTTGCAGCACTGAGGTGTGATGTGATTACAGTGTGTCAAAGATTTCCATCACGTTTAATTATCTGGCTGGCTGCGCCAACCAAAATGGTCGACCGGAGGACCCAGTCAGTGGCTAATACCCCCCGGGCCGCCTCCTCCCATCACCGCGTCGATGTGAACGCCTGCAGCTGGATTCCTGGTTGTTACTACTAGCTGGACGACGTCGTGTGATGAATCCTTGGTTGTCTTTCCATGACAGAGGCGACAGAGTCTTGTCACACTGGCCTTTTGAGGCTTTCAGTGTAACACAAAAAACAAGCGCAATTAGAGCTGACAGTGTGGCTGCTTATATTTAGAATTAGACGGATGTTGATGCACAAGATCAAGTTAGCAGGAAGTTTCACTCAGGAAACTAAGATCTTTGTATCACAAAACCAAACTCCAAATAGCTACGTTGTTTATGTACTAAGCTGTCTAATCAAACTTCAAAAAGGCTTTGGGCTTCATGGCCAATACAGAAATGCATGTAAAAGATAGATCTATTCTTCTTTAATTGGTTTGGTGACAGAAACATTGTGCAGCAATCAAAGAAAACCAATTACAAATGGCTGAATGGTTATAATATTTTGCTATTTTTACAAAAACTTGGATTGTACTATAAAAATAAAATTTTAGATTTAACTTACTGAGAGTACATGTTGAGGTTTTTTTCTAATATGACCCTTTAAACAGGTACATGTTCAGATCAATAATCAGATTCAAATGGCCATTCCTGTGGCGTCCCTCAGGGTTGGGTTTTAGAACCAATCACATTGCTGCTGTACATTACTCCTCTTAAATCAGATAGTCAACACATTTTCATGGATGAAATGAAATGGCTGAGTGAACATTGCCTTCAGTTAAATGCCCGTTTGCTCCTAACAGCATGATTTCATAGATTAGACAACTTCTGCTGCTCAGTCTGGTCTGAGGAACCTAAATTATATTTAATCCGTCCATGTTTCTAAGCAATCACTGCAATCACAACTAAAGCAATTTATTTCACTTGAGAAAGTTTTCTGCTGTAAGAATGTTGATTTTAAGAAGTGAATAAATAACATTTCTTCACATTTACATCATTGCAACAGTACTTTACTTTATCTGAATTAGAACAACTTCAATAATCTCCAGACTGGGATGGGGGGGTTGTAGCAAAACTCCAAACTGGAACCAATAGAAAGACTGCTTTGGTGTCTCTACCGGAGTTAACTTTAAAATGTTAGTGTTAAAGGAACATAGCCAAGTTATATGCTTAAAAAAAGACCAAAAACCATTTGATCTTTAGAAAATAAGTTTATAGTAGTCCTTTTTGAGGCTAAATAGCACAAGGTGCGAGGACCAGATATAAACAGATGTGGTGGAATCTGGTGATGGTATCACATAACTATTATAATGCCAGTTTAATTAATAAATCTAAATTAAATAATGCTGGACTGAGCCTCTGCAACGCCTCGCAGTAAAGCAGCAGCTCGGCGGGATCGAAGACCAACGTTATTAAATTAATAAAAAGATCTACAGCAACTTTGAGAGCCTCATATCAGAACATTTACTCACATTAATCAACTCTGCGGTCACATTTGAGCCTCGGCAGGTTTAGTGTCCGTTTCATTGAACACCAACGTTCAGACTGGATTCCTAGCGACGTTCCAGTATTTTCCCTCTTGGAATCATATTTTTTGTGCTTTTTTTCCACTGGATCTTGGGCCTTTCTTCATTATTATGCTGTGAGATGCTAAAAGCTGTTAGTTGCTTCCTTGTTTTAACTCTTGCTGCCCATGCGCATTACGCACTTCCATTGTTATTAGAGATAAACAAAAAAGGGTTTATTTACTAACAAATTGAGCAAAAACAAAGCATAAAACACCAAAATAGCAACTAATACGCCAGCAGGACGAGATAATCTTTCAGAAAAACTTTGCATGCAATCAGAAGGAGCTACTGATGTGTAAATTATTTAAAAAAAGTGGAAAAACGTAGCTTTGCACCTTTAACCTTAAGGGCTTCTATGGTCAGGTGTACACCTCAGACCCGTTAAAGCGTTACACGATAACTCTGACCCTGGTGATGGTGTTCACCCATCACCAAAAGATGCTATAAAAATAAAGTTTGGCTATTTATTTACTATTAATACTTAAAACACCCTTACTGGTTTCCAGAACCAGTCAGAGAGGCATGTGGGGAACAAAGAGCGGGTCTGGGAGATGGATAAAGCAAACGGATAATAAACAAGTAATCCTTTCTCTCCTCTCATTTAGGTCATCCGTCTGTCGGTCAATACGCCAGCACCCATTCATACCGTGGATCTGCTGACCTCTCCGGCCCAATGGATCACAAGAGACTGGGTCAAACTGGATACCAGTGAAGTAATGACATGCTCATTAAGCCTGTCCAATACGTACACAACAATAAGGCCAAACATCTACTCTGTGTTGACGGTTCCGATTGATTTAAAAATCCATACTTTAATTCTGAAGTTTAAACACGTTAAAAACACAACAACCATGAACTCAGTCACCAACATGTAAAGATTCTTCAGCCTTCGGCTCTGAATCTCTGGACTGCTCTGCACCAAATTCAACAAATGGGCTCTGCAGAACCACGGGCTGAAAACCCGTCCAATCAGCAGTCACGGGGGGATTAGGCACTGCTCTAAAGCCCAAGCCACAACTCTCAGTTCTGCTTACATGTGAGCAGATGTGGTGCTCCTTAAATTACATTACAGACCTAATGACCTAGATTACTGCGTGGAAGCACTGGCTGCCTCTCGATCTCTTTACCGCTGCACATACAAGCCGTGAATCTGTCCTGAGACACTCCATCACCCTTGCAGAGGTATACTACTCTAATTCAGAAGAGATATGAAAACTTCTCAAATAGAGATTTAGATCTCAGATAAAGTTGAATAGCGGTGGTTTACAGATTTAGGTTAAATTAAAAGGCGACACTATGTAA
The DNA here is from genome assembly GCF_011125445.2 of Fundulus heteroclitus. Taxonomy (NCBI): domain Eukaryota; kingdom Metazoa; phylum Chordata; class Actinopteri; order Cyprinodontiformes; family Fundulidae; genus Fundulus; species Fundulus heteroclitus. Next base: position 12,996,409 of record NC_046383.1, read on the forward strand.
TGTAAATTCTTTGAAATGTGCAGTTCGACGTTATTATAACTGTAGACTAGCTCAGAAATGGCATCCTGCCAGTGTCCAAAGGTTAACTGGAAGCATCCTCATTCCCTAACCAAAGCAGCAGCCTCTCACTTTCTTTAGCCTTTCGGATCAGGAGATTAAAATCCCTTTGGCAGGATTTCTCATTAAATGGGTCGGTTATGCTCTCTGGGCTTTCCCTTCACCAGCTACATCTCCATCAGTCAGACTCGCACAAGTCAAGCCACACAGTTTGATGTGAGGAAATTATTTTCTTCACTGAGACAAAGAAACATGCTGCAAGTTGTATAACTTCTTTCAAATGCCATTGACTATGAATTTAGAGTTGTGGTACAGTCAAACAAATAAGTATAAGGGTAAAGTAAAGGTATACTAACTCTAAATGAAATACTTACAAGGTATGCTGTTATTATTGCAATATGTACTAATCCTATAGTGAAATCCCCGGTTCCACTGCAGAGCTGTGTAACACCAACTGCTCTCTCTCCATCTGACACCAGGTATGATAAAAATTAACTGTCCCGAAGACACCTGCATAGTTACAGCAAAGGTACAATTTGGCAACTTAATAAATCAGAGCTTTGTCCTCTCAAATATTAAGCTGAACAAAGCTTTTATTTATTTATTATCTAAAATCTAACAAGGGACTTGAGGATATGCTAAAATCTGCATGGGTAGGTTTAAAGTTGTACAAAATTGGTACATATTAGTAATTGTACTTTATTTTATTTACTCAGCTTTAAGCAGTATAAAAAAACATGATATTCACAATAAGAGTGATTGGCCTCAACCCTTTTAAACTGACATTTGAGCTCCGTTTCAAAAATAGTATTCAAGAAAATTCAAGCACCAAAACCCAAAGACATTACAGAGAAAAATCAGAAGAGACCTGAAAATCAAGATCAGCTGAACCATAATGGTTTCCCACTGTTGCAGTGAAAAGCTGCAATAAGAATGGAAATCAAAGGTATTAAGGGGTAAGATAAGCAGGCATGGAACTGCTGCCACGGCAGCCAATGCTGAAGGGCATAATATTATGACGCCATTACTGTAATAGGATCTGTTAGCCCAGTGGGGGTACCCTGCTGAGATAAATTGTTGTTTACACAAGCCTTCATTTGTATGCAAAAAAATTAAATAAAACAAAAGTCAAATGAAGATGCAGGATGGCAAACAGAATAAGGCTACTGGGCCAAGGCACTTATAAACATACAATATAAAGACTACAAATGTAAGACAAGTATAAAAAGTGCACATAATTTGTGTCTTGGTGTTTTGCTCAATGTTTTTATTACATTTGTTTCAAAATTTCAGTCTCACATTTGGTATTACCTTTTGCATAGATCAACTAAATTTGGATATAAACGGTTTCTGAATAATAACAAAATAAAAAAATAAATGATCTCCCTGTTTTCATCCTGTATATTGCAGTATTTTTTTCTAAGGAAATGCAAAACATGCAAATATTTTTGTTTATTGGCTACAACAATTTTAAAAATTAATGTTAAGCATTATATCATCTGAAGCATGTCAGAGGGTTTAGTATCCGGTAAGCCTCCCTGAGGGAAACAGCACAACCCGGGAGAAAAGAGGATGAGATAACTCATCTGCAGTGACACATTTACGGCAATTACAGGAATATTAAGGTGATTTTTTTCCCCCCGCACAGCATATGTGCTCTGCAAGCCAGGCACCGTCCATCACAAAGATGTACAGCCTGCTGCTTGCATGTGCTTGAGTCTGTGTCTGTGTGTGGTCTCAATGTGTGAGTGATGCCAGCGGCGCTGACAGTCGATCAATCCGCGTAAGTCGGGCCTCAAAGTGTCTGCTGGAGCTGCAGGCTGCTTCCAGCACCATGGACAGCGCCACCAGCAAACTACCAGCGGATGTAACCATCTCAGCTGGTGAAAAAAAAAAAAATAACAAAAATTATAGGTTTCTGGATTTCTAATTCACCATATTACCATGATGGAAAAACAATAGACGATGAAAAAAAAAAAAAGATGTGATTCATGCGTCGTAATTTCCTCCAAGCAAACGCATATTTATTGCCGTGGCCACTTCTAGAGAACCGAGCTCGTCTTGGTGCGTTGCAAAACAAAACGAGGGCAGAGAAGTCGGTCATTTAACACCCAGAGCATGAATCTGTCTAACCAAATCAGAATTAGTGCTACTCTGTCATCTAAAGCACAAGATGATAAAAATAGTGTTTCTTTTTATATTTGATACGTATATTAATGAGCGTGCAGAACTAGTACTAAAGCATCTGTGCGTACGTTTGAGCTTCGTCAGTGACAGCGAGCACATGGCGGCCGTTCCTAGTACAACACACTGACACACATCTGAGGCTTGACAGGGGCAATGACCAGCCTCTGATCGCGTCCTTGGTCTGCCCTGCCTTCATTCATCTTGCACAGGCTCGATAGAAATCTGATGCACGTCCATTACATGGCTGGTAATCATATCTACAGGGTCATAAATGATGAGGGGAGGAGAAAAAAAATAAAAGACGATGCACGTCAATAGGCTACTTACCGGGGTTTTATCTTGCTGGCTCGGGACTCCATTGCTGTCTGATGCTGCTAATGGTTTCATAATGATAAAATGTTCACCGGGCTAGCAGCTAACATCCCGGACCTGCTTTACCCTCATCTTCAAAAGCCCCCCCTCCCCCCCCCTCTTCCCTCCCTTAGCTGCACAGTCTCCGCCGGATAGTTTTGGGAGTATCCCCCGTTCTTGGCCTGGTCGGACTCTCCAAAGAAACGACACCTCCTGCTTTTATTCCAGCTGGATCATAAAAACCACGCAGGGGAAGGTGGATAGTGGAGAGCAAGCATAACGGATCCGTATTTTCCAAGCGAGACGCTTTTTCTTTTTTTTTCTCACTGTCACATCTCCGGTCGGGGAGCAGCAGCAGCGTGCCGAGAAGAAAGCAGAAAAACGGGAAAAAGAAGATGAGAAAAATGGCTGACAACACTTTCACTCACGTTCGCTCCCTCCGCCTTTCCTCTCTCTCTCTCCTTCCTTCCTTCTCCCTCGTACTGAAAGTGAAGCAACACGCACGCACGTTAAAAAAAAAAAAACCGCCTTTTGTGCACCATTAGAGTATTTCAAGCCTAAAACGCCTGCAGCCTCCACCGAGGTATCCAGCACGTTAAAGCCAGTGGTTTGTTTGGAGCGGCATGCATGGATGTGTGTCAGGGGTGGAGGAGGAGAGGGGGGGGGGGTAAGGACCTCCTCCCAGTCTGACAGCGATGCTGTTAAAGCGGCTGTGGACACGCTCCTCTGGCATATATACAGAGATGGAAGAAGGGGTGGATGAGAGATGGAGAGATGAAATAAGAGCAAAATCTGATGCAGGGATCAAAAGGTGGAGAAAATCATAAGGTAGACAGATGGATTGATGAAAATATGAAGACATGGAGCGGGGGGGGGGGGCAGCTAGTGAACAATGCAATCATTGCACTCTTTTTAGCACAAGACAGCAGCTGGATTCGGTTGGCATAGTAACGGGCTGCAGGAAAGCCATTTCCTGGGCGGGGAAGTTGTAGCACTTCCTCGGAGAAGGAGTGAAGAGGTTGATGGATGGTACGGAGAGCTGGATGGAGCGAAAAAATAAAGGAGAAGGAGCTGAAACGGAGAGGAAGAGGAGATGGAGGTCCAGCTGCGGGGACTGGCAGCAGCGACGCCTCACTGTAGACGCCACTCAGCTGGGATAGCCATGGCAACTAGGCGAGCACAAGCCCCCGCACCCACCGAGCCAACCATCCACCCCCCCCCGCCCCAACATGCACACACCCTCCAGGGCCTTCAGTTGCTGTGGCGACGGAGGCAGTGAGACATGCCGAAATGGAGGGAGGGAGGCGAGAGCATAAAAGAGACAGAGAAAGTGGCAGCAGACCGTGCCACTTCACCTTCATCCAGCTGTACTACAACATGCTGCAGCGTCACCAGGAAGGGTTCAAATGATTAAGGAGGCCATGTTGACTCCGCTCTGTCACACAAACTGGAAGAGCAACATAAAAATGTATTGGCATCGCTGGTCAAGAAGTGAAAATAGCCTTAAATTAAATTCTTCTGACACTTCTGTCACGCCACACTGAAAAAACGAAAAAATAAAATATCAGACCTTTAAATTGAGTAAATTAGGTTTATTATTATTGTGTGTTTGCTGGCAGTATGAAAAAGAAGGTAGATTAAACAGAAACAAAGGATTTTCAAAGTGTCACATATGACAAATATTCAAAAAAACTGCAGTTCAGATGTGAAAACAACCAGTCAGTCATTTCAAAATGTTTGGCTGCCATATAGCAGACCAACATTTATGTATTATTATTTATTAATGTGAGATTAATTTGTCCTTTCCCACCAGTGATTACAGTGTCAGCTAAAATTCTGTTTCATTTTCTGTCTTTTTACTTTTTAGGTAACAAAGACGAATAGCTTAAAAGAGAATTTAATGTGCGGTTTTCCAGAAATAATATGCAATCGGAATTTGAACTTGCGCATAGGAAGCAGCCATGGGAAATGCTCAGTATCTCAAGTCAAATCGGGAGATTACACAATTAACTGGGAAACAGGGAAATCAATAAGAGTAATCCTGAACAGCCTCTGCACATCTCCATGAGGCGATTATCCAGCTTCATACAAGAGCTACATTCTCAGACAACATTAAAAATAATCACACATGCATTGAACCTCCAATGTTTATTCCATAAATAAATTATCTTTGTGATTGCAATACACATTGCGATGAAATGTGTCCTCTGCATTAAACCCATCCCTTAGGGAGCAGTGGGCTGCCACTGTGCAGCGCCCAGGAGCATTCTGGGGCTGAGGGTCTTGCTCAGGGACCCAGAGTAGCAGTCTGTGGGGTGCACCTTCAAGAGCACAACCAAATCTACTAAACAATAGTTCCTCTGACTCATTTCTGTTATGTTTGCAGACAGCAGCTGGTGCCTTGAAGAAGAACTCAGGCAGTGCCTAAAAAGCAGCGTCGGACGAGCTGGTTTTGGAGCAGCTCCAGTCAAAGCAGCGGGGGAGGCGAGTGGGTGGTGGAGGAGGGCGAGAGAAGCCTGGAGACCCGGAATGACATCACCTTTCCTGCCCCGAGCCATGATGTAATGTTTCAAAACAACAACAACAAAAAAAAGCTCAGGTGGTTTGCCGAGCAGCCCAGTCATTAATGTCTCCAACAATTGCCCCGGGGAGGGGTGGAAGAGGACAGGGGCATCATTACATCACCGCAGCAACGAGACCGTGTCTTGGGAATACCAAAACCTCTGACCCAACCCCCCTCATTTCAAGCTTTCCAGCGACAAATAAACCAATTATTCAGGTTTTTTACTGACTAATCACAAGCTAAATTTCAAGGAAAAGCACGAAGCAGACCATTAGACCACTGACCTTCAATAACTGTGACAGCTACATAAAAAACGCCCCCTCAGAGTAACATTAATGCACTCATGTTCACTTGCAGGGTGTGCAAAATGCAAGAGAGGGGGTGTGGGGGGTGGCTTCGTGTGTCATTTGTAAACAGACTCCAACGTGGGTGTGATAAGCAAGGCCATGCATGGTGTTTCACTTGCTGATGCTAAGTATCGGAGCAATAAAAACCTCATTAAACTTCCAGCATATAAACACATGGAAACACAGGGATGTGTTTCAAGCTGTGGACCTAAAATCTGAGGTACTTTTATGGTAATATTTAAAAAACGGCACTACGGAGATCTAGATTTTTTTTATTCAAATCAATTAAGATAAAAGCAGCTGACATGAAAATAATAAAATGGTACTGGAAACACTACCATGGAAAACCTTTACTATTCTAAAGCTACAGACGGTATACTCTAATAATGACATACAAGGATAAAACACACTCTAGACCCTGTTGTTTTATGTTCAAAGATTTAATGGAGATGTCTGTATTTGCAAAGTTTGCTTTTTTAACCAAATAATGTAGAATTCCACATAGGAGGAAAACGTGATCTCCTAAAAAAGCATTAATACCTCCAGACCTTTTTCAGGTTTTGTTACATTACGGACTTTGACGGGGCCATTCTAACACATGAAGAATTAAGAATCTTTATTGTCACCATGTTTACCATAGTTAAAATTTGGTTTCAGACAGACACCGGCTCTGGATGCACACAGATTACATATAACACGCAGACACAACAAGACATAATATTTTAGTTTTCATGTTACCCTGAGCTATCTCTATAGTTATGCTGCTATAGGCTTAGGCTGCTGGAGGACATCAGGATCTATTTCTTTCACTCTGCTGAGTTCTCCTACTACTCTCCAATTTGCATTGTTTCTTGTTATTTCAGCTTTTAACTTCTTGTTCTCTGTTATTTTCTCTTCATAGAAGGTACACCTGGTCTGGTGTTGTGTTAGCTGTGACATCATCCAGGGAGACAGATCATCCGCTATTACCATCTAACATAGAAATAATTCCTGCTGCTTGTCAAGACTTGATTAAATCTGCTGGGTTTCCTTAGATAGTTAACTTTTTGACTAGTCTGTCCAGAAGGTTTGATTGAATTTGACTTTGTAAAGTGCCTTAAGATGACATGTACTGTGAATTGCCGCTATATAAATAAAATGTGAACTTACAAACATTTGGCTTCTGTAACATCACCATACTTTGATCTAAACTATACCTTTGTAGCTCAGGCTACAAAGGTATAGTTTAGATTAAGTTTAGTATACAGCTGGATTTAAAGAAGAAATTAGTTGCACTTGATATCAATCGGAGGAGTCAGATTAAATGGGGGTGAACACATCGGTGGACCTCAATGTTTAGGTTTTGATAAAAAAGGAGGAAAAGCTGGAGCACCCAGAGAGATGCACAGGGAGAACATTCAAACTTGATGCCTAAGGACTCCTGGCTGGGATTTGAAACCAGGACATCTTTGCTGCACCACTGTCCATCTCAGGTAGTATGGATCTTTCTGCAAGGCTCTGTCCATAACAGAGGTTGTAAGGAGTCAGAAGATCTGACCATGTAAATCTACATCAACGACAGGCGACTAAATTTAAATATTTCCTCTCACACCTGAACGTTTTTGCACAAACATGATAATCGGGAAACTTTTGAAAGACCCACAGTGTCCATTACAAGATCAGAGTCTCAGACTTTGATTTATTGATCAGTTTCTAACCTTGTTCAGTGAATTTGTTTGGAAGTCAACAGTAACCCAAGTGCTGGAAGGACATTAATCAATGACAACTGTCCCATTACGACGGCTCTAAGTGGCGTTGTAAGAGCGAGAACAATGATCTAATAAAGAGACTGCATTTTCATAGCTGCTGCAGCTCATGGGATTACTTCATTTTTCAAGCTGTTGTCACCCGCACAGTGCCCCGGACATAATTTGATAGAAACGCAGGCTGCCAGACACGCCTAAAAGATTACACATGTAGGTTCATCGGGGCAAAACATCTGTTGTACTCGTGCACCTGCTAATAGGTGCATAAATCAGACTGGAAAAAGAAGTAAGATGCTTTCAGAGAACAGCACAGAGAGCTTTATGGAGACTTCATCAGTTACTTGAGGTTTCCGGATAAAGTTATAAAGTAACTGGGAAAGGTTACGAACTGATGCCTATCCTTCTGGAATGAGTTCAACAGTCGGACATGTTTCCTGCTTCTGTTGAAGATAATCTTTAACTTTAATCTGTAACTTCATCAAGTAAGGATGGGCAGACAAGACATTATCATGATTTGGTGCTAAAAGAACCAAACAATGTATTTACATATAATAATGTGATTAATATAACTGCATGAATATTAAATGTTATTTCCTTTTATTAATTGTCATTTAATTGTTATTCTTATCTGCAGCTCAGGAAGCTCAGCAAAGATGCAACTTAAAGCTCGGCAGCTGTGGTTTTAAGACGCCGCTCTAAAAGAGGAGATTCAGCGCCGCTTCCTTCTTTCCACAACACCGCTGTCGGTATTAATCCGCAAAAGAACTGGTTTGGGTTTCCAGAACCACAGGGCCTGTGCTAGCGGTGTCATTTCAATAGCCTCATTCAGTAAATGTTTAAGACGCCATCGGTTTAATTTAAAAGAAATTATATTATCTTAGCATCACATAAAAAAACATAATATCAAAAACTTATTATTGGTGTTTTAAACAAACTAATTATAATTTATAATGGCACATGCTACTTGCACTAGCTCTACAAGCTAACGCTACAGCGATGATGTTTCTCAACAACTTTAAAAAGGTCAGTAAAGCTCCTGCAACAGTGAAATAGTAAACCTACAGGATGACACAAGCTGACGCTGCCTGTTCAAATATTAGCTTCACAGAAGCCGATAACACAACGATGTGGTTCTGCCGGTAGACCCAGCTTCCATATTACAGTCTGTAATGTCTGATCAAGCACATTAGCTCAACAGCAAACTGATCAAATAATACTATTATTACTTTGATGGAGTGATTTTCCTCATGTTTCAGTGGCACAAATGAGGGGAAATTACGGGATTGTTGCCATGCAAGCTCATTACCATGAAAAAGATGTTCTTCATCCATCATGTTCCAAACACTCAACCTTTAAAAAGGGCCTTTGAATGCTGGGACTGGCAATATAAGATTTCTCTTTACCACAAGCTGAAAAATGAAGACAGGCCAATAAATTAGTAGCTCTTCTCCTTCATTTACAAAAGCCTCCTTTTCAGCTGGATTATCGGGCCAAAAATATCTGGATGATATTAGGCTATTAATAACTACAAAGGGGATAGTTGCCTTTGTTGGCCATGCTGGGAGAGAGAGAGGCGTGGGTGTTTAACTCAAGGAAACAAAAGACACTTCAAATAAAACTGAATAATCCACACACACACACACACACACTGCAGACAATAAAATAATAATAATCTCTTACAGCTATAAAATCAATTCACTGTTACCACTTCTATCGGTTTAAAAATGAAAGCTGAAACAACAATGAATTAGTCACTACATTAGCATTTGTTTGCATTCACCAAATTTAAACAATCATGATTGAAGTTAATGTTTTACAGAAAAAACGCTAGACGATCATTCAGAAACCAAGCAGCCACAGAAGCAAGACGTAGAATAAATGTACAATAATAAACTCGTTCTGCTTTAATCGCTGCGTTTCCTAAACAACTTCCCTGCGAGACCGAGGCTTCTGTAACTCGGCACAGCTGAGGCAGAGCAGGCTGTCACAAAGGACAGCTCTAAAAATAGGAGCACGGCTTTTCTGCAGCCCGCGAGTGGCAGGTTTGTTCTCTCTGCATTTATCAGCAGGCACGACTGATCAGCGCTTTGAGCTCTGATCTTTTTCCACCTCTCCCTCTTAATCCTTTTCCACCTGGTTACTGAAAAAGCTACATTTCTCTTGGTAACGCGGCATCCTGTGCAAAGCAGATTTGCTAACGCTGAAACCTTCCATCTGGCCGTCGCCCAACAAGAGCCACAACTACCAGGGTAGAGATGATAATAACCCAAAGAGCCCTGAGACAATCCTCCTTATTATCGAGGACATCAACGGAGGAAAAAAAAAAAAAAAACAGGCACCTCAATCATCTCAATTGTTACCATTATCACACTTTACAGCCCTATAAGCTGTGGCAAAGCGATGCTTATCAGTCCGCTGTCATCACTTGACGACTTGATGTGGTTTGCTTCCAGCCACACAAGCTTTACGTTTATTTTAGGCAAAAACAAGATAACATGGAGGAAAGCAGCAGCCTTGTATCGGTCCTCGCGCTAACAATTCAATTCATATTGTTGTTGACGTGACGGTAATAGAACTGGAGAGTGGTTTACGTCTTCGTCTTCATCATCATCATCATCATCATCATCAGCGCCTGCAAATGGAAGGTGTTTATTGAGGAGCTCTGCTAGCGGCTACAGATGGGAGGAACGGGGATGAGACGCAGGAAAGCCTACCAGCACAAGCAACAAAAGGAGGGACAGTCAAGACCACAGACACACACTGCAAATGGATACAGTACCTTAGGTTTATTGCATTCCTGGTAGCCAAGTTAGGGAAGGAGCCGTGAAAGGAAGCAGAAAAGAGAGGAAAGTCATCAAACATGCCAAGTTGTTAGCCGAGAATGTGAAACACTGCAGGTGAAAACCTCACTGTTAAAAATCATACACTTGGGTTTGTCTTTCTCTACAGCACATCTGCAGATTACTAAGCAGATCCATGCAAATCAGCTGTGAAACCTTCACAATGAAAACCTCCAAGTTGTGCCAAAACAGCAGGAAACGCAGTGAAAAGTGAGTTTCAGTTAAATGCTGCATTAAATGTGCTTCATATTAAGCTAAAAAAAAAAATCACAATTTATATAGTGTTTTCAGAACCAGCACAGCACGTGACATAAATGTAATTTATAAAAACAAAAATCCATCCATCCATCTGCCCACCCATTTAGGAAGTGTCAGAATTTACATTTTAATTGGAAAGCAGACGCTTCGTCCAATCAGAATTCCCCCAGCTCTGCCGCTAGGCAGATAAAGGAACTATTAGATCGGTGACTGCTAATTGCTCTGTAAATTCATAGCAGCACCATTAGTCTACCAATTCTATCACCTCCTTCATAACACAATTGACATATTTTTGCTGTTTGTATGAAAGTCCGTTCCCAAATGACAGTAAATTAAACCAATCACATCCTTCCTCTGAGCTGGGCGGATTTGTAATTAACATTTATGACAACGTCCCGCCTCCCACTTTAGAGACTCAGTTTGTTTGCTTCTCATCAGATAGTTAGGTGAGTTTATTCAGTGGCTGCTGACGGCTGTGTCCAGCAATATCAGCAACGATGAGGAAGAGGATGTAGCTCTTCGGCTCACTTATCTTTTTAATGCAAAAGTGAAATACATTGCTAAAAAAGATCCATAAAAAGAATCAAATTTGGGGCAGAAACTACAGGCCTTTGAGAGACTTTTCGGCTCTTCGGTCCCCCTGGACGACGGCCTGAGCAAAAGCAGATAAGCTTTTACTTTTGGATGTTCTACTTCTTGGATTGAGACAGCTCTGGGATGACAAAGTTGTAGTTTTTCCATTCATGTTTATTTATGTAAGCCACCTTATAGGCATCACAATTTAGATAGTGTAGATAGAAGGGAGATTTAACTATTTAGAGATATTGAAGATATGAGTGGTTGGCAAGAGATGGATATTTGATCCATTTCTACTAGTTATGACTTAATTACCCATGAACTGGGTTCAAGGAGGCTGGATTATCTGTTGTGGAACCTCTAACAAAAAAAGGTCTGTATGATCAAAGAGTTAGAAATAAATTAGAAGTCCCTACTCTGTTAAAGTTTCAGCTTTTGAGGATGGAGTTACACTTCATATGGCAACGCTGAAAGAAAATCAATGACCTGACAGCATTTCTGAAAAGCCAAAGAACCGACAGAGAAGGAAACTACATCCTTTATCCCTGATGGTCATTTCCAGGAGGAACAGTAAAAGCTTCCTTTGTCTGACTGTTTCTTTATCTTTATATAACTCCTGTTTCTATGTTTTAAGTTAGTAAGAAAGTGGTCAGTATCTGAGGGCTGCTGGGTACAATGGATTTTGAGGGAATTAAAATTAAAAGCCCCTCCAATTACAGGCTGCTTTTGGGGCAAAATAGTTTTAAAGGAGTATTTATTGGAAACCCACTGCTGCCCGTTTTATTAGATATCCGTTTCATGTTTCTTCTGGTGACCAAATAAGAGGACTAATTTTACTTATCTTCCTGAAGTTTGGGAAAGTCCTAATGTGGTCAAGCAAGCCTCTAAATATGGATAAAAGGGGAAGAAGACAAATCAAGAACTTAAAAACAATTGTGGATATGATGTAATGTGTAGCGTTCAGTAGAAAAGGTCCTAAAACAGCAGCCATGTTGACAAGAGTGACAGAGGATCTGAAAAAAGACCCTAAGAGAGCGGCTGAGAAAGAGATCAGAGAAGATCTGAGCGTGTGCGTGTGCGTGTGCGTGTGTGTGTGTGTGTGTGTGTGTGTGTGTGTGTGTGTGTGTGTGTGTGCCGAGTTGACGGCTCAAATGTCGGATGATATTAAACGAACAGATAGCACATGTGAGATAAGGTGCAAAATGGAGAGCAGCTCAGAAATTGAGATTATCAGCCATTTCAACAGGAAATATACAAAGATCAAGTGTGTGTGTGTGTGTGTGTGTGTGTGTGTGTGTGTGTGTGTGTGTGTGTGTGTGTGTGTGTGTGTGTGTGTGTGTGTGTGTTTTTAACAAGGCAAACAAAGTGTCAGCTCAGTGTTGAGCACACAGGAGGCATGTGTTGAATTCTAAACACTGTCCTCTTTCACAGCCATGATTTATCCATGGAAACAAAAATATACTTCAAATATTTATCTTGATCTTATGAATCCCAGATTTGTCTGCTTTGTTTCCAGTGGTGGTGAATAACGATTGCTTTGCTTTCTTTTAGGGGAGACTAATAGGAAGAAGGGGTAAACTTGAATAAACTTTCACTCGACTAGAAATTAAGCTAAACCAGAGGAGTGGTTTAGATCAAACAATAAAAAAAGGTAAAAGTTTAAATCAAAAGTAGAAGCAAAACTAAAGCTGCCATCATTCACCAACAACAGGTCAGGAGAACAGCACGGATGTACGGATTAATTAACCAGCGAATGAAATATCCACGTTTTCGTTAATAACATCTGATCAGTTTCATTGCAGCACCAAAACAGAACAACAACAAACACGTGATATGATGCACTTTATGCTGATTCTGGTAAAATATGATAAGAGTTATGCACAATGAATATAATGATCTCTCTGCATTCCCGTTAGAACTTACCATGTGTGCAAAAGCTTGTCCTATTTCCTTATAAACTGTTTACATGCTCGTTTCTTAGTCGTCTACATATCCTGAAGATTATTTTGACAGTTTACTGCATATTTGTTGAAATCCTGCTTTTGTGTGTGAAAACATCAGTGCAATAAACAACATTTCATTTGGCCTTAAGACGAATTTTGTGCAGAATATTCTCTTATGTATCTTAAGTTGTATATTTAGAGTGGACTGAAAGCTTATGTTGCTGAAAATGGCCTCCATTTGCACTTGAAACAGTGAAAACGCTAGACCCCCCCCCCCCCCCCCCCCCCCCTCCCACCCCAAACTGGGAGAAAATTGAAAGCCCCTCCACTATACTCTGAATTTCTGGGGAGAATCCTGCCTCCGTATCGAGTTGTAGGTTGAATGGGGAGTTTTGCGGTCCACTCGACTTTCAGTTTAGCGATTTACTAGCTTAGCATTTTACTAGCTTAGCAGCCAGATACTGGTAGCTTTTACCCTGTTCAGAAAAAGGTCAGCAAACAGAATTTCATCCCCTGCTTAATCTCCTAATGAGGTACTAAACTCCATAGCATCCATTAAAGTGAACGTCATCAGCTAATGGACGTTAGTCTTGATCCCAGTTCAGTCCTCAGTATTAGAGAATTCATTCAGACCAGATCAAAAAGCCAGAAATCACCAGAGCAGACTCTGTTGGTGGTTGTTTTATGAATTTTCCTGCGCTGCATTTGAACATTGAGGGCCAAATAAAGTTGCCTTCACACAGCTCTGCTTCAGATTGTCTTCCTGTGTCTGTGAGCGCTCCAACTGGGAGTTTCAATCTGGGGTTAGTCTGACTTTGATTTTTCACCCATCAGACGGGCTTCTCTGCAGCACCTGGTGACCTGGACTGCTTCAGCGCGTTGCTCAGGGACAGGGAACGCTCTCACAGCCTATCAGAGACCTCAGAGTTAGGAAACAACCTTTCTTTAATAGTTAAGAACTGCTGCCGCTTCCAGCAAAGCATTAGTTCTTTCAGGATCCACCAAGTATGCCGGCTGACATTGTTATGGGGCATTTAAACATGGTTATTCAGGCAGCAAATTACAGCTTAGGATTAGTATTAAACAAGGCCGGATGTGTTTCTCTCCACCAGGAGGATTTTATACAAGCGTTGTTTGATAAATTCCTATTTTTAGACAGCAAATTCAAACATCAATTTTACTTTTGAAAATACAGATATGATTTAGCTCCAACATAGTTCGCCTATTTAACAGATCTGGACGTGGGAGCTGTTTGAACACAATATTTTCTCATCTAAATATCTTTTTTTGGTGCTTTTGTCATTAATACAGAACAAACTACTAAATAAAGAATCTTTAGACTTGTGAAATTGCCCTAATCTTCCAGGAAAATCCTGCTTTTTTATCTACACAAATGAAAACTGTAGGAAATGTTAAAGCTACGTTTCATTTTTCTGGAAGTCCAGCTACATTTGGTTTGACGGGACGAGTCTGTGCATATAAACATGCCTCCTCTCGTTTAAGCCTCCGTCCAAATTCACCCCAGCATCTATTAGCACCCAGCGCATGTAGCCTGCCCCGCATCAGGTAAATGTGTTGATGTGATTTAGTTGTTGTAATCTGCAATAACATAAAATTGTCTCACTTTTCCCACAATCCCTTTAAGCCCTCCCCCCCTTCAGGAGCTCTGGGATCTGAGTAAAATCTACATCAGGTATGGCATCAAAGCAGTCCAAATGAACCCAATAAGAAAATATATCATTGGCAGTCAGGAAGTGAATGTTTAGCATTCAAAATCTCACAGCCAACTAATCATCACACCCAAGCAGTCGTTTAGCTTTGTGATATTGCATATATTGATATTGCAATGATGACAAATCGTGCAGCTTTATGCTTTGTAACATGAGGCCTAAGTGAGCCACCAGACATCTTCTAGCACTGATGTATGCATTTTATAACAGCATTTAAAGCCACGAGGAGGTATAAGTTATGGGCGTGATTTCTCTTTTCAGATTTATTTCCATGCCTCCATACCTGTCCTCACATTTAGCTCAAAGGCAACGACTAAGATAAGCCCTTTTCTGCCTCCTAAACATGCCTAAGGGAAGCAGGAAGGAACATTTGAGCTGTCTGGTGTTCTAACTGCAGGAGATTAGCATGCTATCCCAGCTTAGCAGCTGCCAGGATTCACCAGCCCTCCACCCTTCTCCGTCAGCAGCAGCACCGCTGTTAGCGTAGCCGCTTTCCCTACTGTACTTCAGCGTGTGCTCAAACAGAGCCCGTTTGGGAATACTGGTCACCATGGCCGCAGGCTCCATCCCTCCCGCAGGAGCACCGAGTTCAGGGTTTATGGAGGAGATCTCAGGCCATGAGAAAGTTCACTGCAGTGCTCCATATATTTGGAGATCAGTTACTTTTTAAGAGTAACTGGTTCACAGGGACCAAAGCCGACAAGAACCCTGAGCAGGACCCAAGGGACCGCTGGGAACGAGAGGAATGCTGTGAAATGGTTAGGACCAGGAAACTGTGCAGAAAAGGCATGATGGGTATTTACTGACTTTCCTCAGCTTTCTTTTCCCAGGAATAGGAAGCAGGGAGCGTGACTCAAAAAACAAACACATTTCGCAGCTAATTTCACCTTTTTACAACCAAAACAGATCAAAGCCAGACAGTTTTCTCGTGATCAGGTCAAATACTGGAAAGAAACTGAAACGCTCCAAACCCTAAGCCAGGTAGACGCTGCGATCTTTGGCCCTCAGCGTGACAGCTGCTCTGACGTATGTCTACCGATCAGAGCCGAGACGAACGGCGCTGCCCCGCAAATAGAGATAAAAAACACGATTCGTTTTGGATCTCTGAATGACTTCCTGTAAGGGATTACCTGTCCTGTCTGCTCCAATCAGAGCAGACCCAACACGGAGGGCTGTGAACAGGCGCATCTTCATGCCGGATTGCACGGCTGGCACAAACTGGTGACGGCTTCCATCATTGTTCTCTTATTGTGGCAGCCGACACCAAGAATGGTAAATTATTAGTCTCCTGACTCTTTATTTCCTTCTATGGGTTTTATTTTATCTTTGTTTTTTTTGTACCTGCAGCAGACTATGATGCACTGAACTGGGACATTTTTAAATTATTGTTTATGAAAGGACATTGACATTTGATTAAACATATTCATCCATAGATAACCCTTTAATTTAACGCGGGACTATTTTTTTATTTTAACTTATTTGATTGTGGTTTTGTTTGGGCCTAAGGAGTAGAGCATGGAGCTGATCAGCTGCAGCTGGTGCTGCAGATAGATGGCAGATCTTATTGTCGTACGCTGTAAGTGATTTAGTAGTAAACGGTGATCGTACATATTGAATTTGACGTCGTACCAAAGATTATTAAATTCACATCACACAGTGTGTCATGGAGTAGTCCTATAAGATCGCTAAAAATCACAGAGTAGGAAGGGCATTAGGGAGGTCATTTTAGGAAAAATATTAGAATTTCCTGAATTTTCAGAGTTTTACCTCGGTAAGATGAGTTATTCACAAAGCACCCTCAGCTTTAAGAGAGCTCGTAAAGTAATAAAATGTTAGGAGTAGTGAGGAGGACTTTTAGCAAGCCTAAGAGCGTCTTAAACAGGAAGATGGTGGAAACGGAGAGATCTGATTGGCTGATCCACCACCTAAATAGTGGAGGAAATGAGAACATGAAGTTCTGTAACAATCATACAATTATTATTATTATTATTATTATGTAGATACAATAAACTTTGCAATCCCCAAAGAGGGAAATTAGCAGCTGGACAGGTTAAAGGTCAGACTCTACTAATGTAAATTTATTTATATATAAATATTAGGAAAAATATTGAATAATCATGAATATAAATAGGAGAAATACACAAAAATATACATTTTACAGAGTGTAAAATGCTGTCAATAATTAATATTCTAAAAGAATTAGTAAAACTGAGCGCACATTAATATCAAATAGATTAATTAGTAAAATGACCAGCATGGCAAGTAAACATAATCAAATCAAACTGACAAGGATGTGATGCTATGTGCAAATATCCAGAGCTTGTTCTTAGATTCAATTTGTTTTGAGTTAATAAAAATCAGACACAAGATTCATGCATAATCTTGTTATTCCCTTAAATTTGTGGGATCCAAAACTACGGCTTCAATTACCTTATGTGTTATAATCCTCAGTAAATAAAAATAAAAAAATCTGAGTTTGTAGCTCAGACCTCTATGAAAAATCATGTCAGCATCAGCCAGGAAAAAGCTGTCAGTGCATC
Organism: Fundulus heteroclitus; assembly: GCF_011125445.2. Classification (NCBI taxonomy): domain Eukaryota; kingdom Metazoa; phylum Chordata; class Actinopteri; order Cyprinodontiformes; family Fundulidae; genus Fundulus; species Fundulus heteroclitus. The sequence continues at coordinate 13,013,546 of NC_046383.1, forward strand.
TCTAGTTTCTGTGGATAAAATGGCTTTTGATGAGATACATGTATGTGTCAGTGTTTTCCTTTCCCCTCTGGTAGCTGTGCACTGCCTTTCAGCTGGCTAAAAAAGGGCTACCTAATCACTGCACCTTTACACAAAAGCTGGAAAATCAGATTTCTTTCACACTCAGAGAGCACAAACATCCAAATCCTGACATGGAGACAAAGCTACTCTCACAACAAACAGCTTTGCATAAGAGAAACACACAGAGAAGCTACTAAAACACTCATTAAAAAGATGGTAGATCAACAAACAGAAGCCAGAATAGTCTCAGGAGTCTCTAAACACACAAAGTGAGGAAACCTCTAACCCAAGGAGAAGGAGAAAAGCCTTTTAATTCAGCAGCGCCTCCCCCTGAGGAGAAGCCATCAGAGCACAACAACTCATGACCAGGGGTCAGCAGCAGGCAGAAAACACAGCGACAACACAGACGCATTCACAGCGCTCACATTTCCACACGTGTTGAGAAGTAGAAAAGCAGCGCAGACAGCGGAGGAGCAGCCCGGCACGCAGGCGAAGCATCGCTGCGCCGCCTCCGGGGCGCGTGGCGAGGGTAAACGCTACGCGGCGAAACCCGGCTCCAACTCACCGTGTGGTACCCCCGGGCTACGGGCGGCTTTCCGCTGGGGTACGGATCCACGGTGTCGATGATCGTCTGCCGCTCCCCTTTCTGGTTAATCTTCCGAAAGCGCCGGCGGGACTGTCTGTGCGAGGCTTGTCGCTGAAAGTACTCCTCATTTTCATCCATATAGTCCACCTGGAGGCGACAGGGGGAGGAGACAGAATGGGAGTGACCGTCTTCGTCTTCATTCACCCCCCTCACCCCCGCCCCCATCCCCTCCCGTCAGCAGAAAAATAACACAACTCCCTCATCCCCTCCCTCCCCTCCGCTTGCGTAAAAACAGAAGTGTGTTAGTGAGGGCTGCACGGTGAGCACCGACGTCAAAAGGTGCTCGCATCACTAAAGACGAGATGAGAGGTGGAGGAGCTGTGGAGGAAACTGGCTGACAGGCAGACATGATGGAGGAAAAAGGCATCTAGTTACCTCAATTACACGTTAAAATGAGATAAAATTCCTGCTTCCATTCATAAGGAACGTTAAAACCTGCCACAGGACGGCTCTTACCCGACCAGGGAATCCTAAAATATATGACAGCAGGAGGTTTTGGGTCAGGACGGGATGAGATAGTTTAAGTTTTTATATCCTTCTACTTTGGGCCCGATCCGTCTCATCTCTCCTGCTATTTTCACCATTTCTTGCAGCTCAGCCTTTGGGATTAAGCTGCTAAAAATCTCACCCGGCTGCCATGACAACTGCAGCAGAGTTGTGCGCCGGCGAGGGCATAAAAACCGTGTTTGTGTGTCTAATTGCTCTCTCGGAGCTGCGCGCGCGTGTGTGTGTGTGTGTACAGTACCGACACGTCAGCGGCGTAGGAGCACGTCCGTTTCTCCGCTGGCTTCACGGCGCCGCGTGGAAACTCGTACCGTTTCTGTTTGCGTTTCCATCCGGCTCGGTAACTACGAGCCGGCTGGGCTTGTAAAACAGCAAAAGGCAACAGAGTAGCAGCTAGCGGCCGGCTGCCGCTGAGACGGGGGGGGGGGGCTCTCTGACGGAGCCGTCCTCCCATCTGCGCTCGTGGAGACGGAAATTAGGTGAACTGAAATGTGCTGTGGCTGCAGCAGAGAGAGCTAGCTCTGCACACCGACAGTACACAGGTTACACCTGATGTTTTTCTTGAAAGGATGATGAAAGTAGGGCATTGCTTGCACTTCCTTGAAAGACTGCTGTGTTTATCCACAGGGGAGATTTCTTTCTTTTATACAGAATGTCACTTTTGTCACTTTACAGCCAGAAATGTCATATTTTTTGTGGGATTTTATGCCACAAACCACTGACCAGCTGTTGGTGGGAAGGGAAATGATAAATGGAAAGAAATGAGCACATTGGATTCAGCCCCTTTTACTCCGTTATCACTGAATAAAATCCAGTGCCATGACCTGTGTGTAACTTCGTCTCACTGAGGAGCTGCTAAAGGAGAGCATTCATCAGGGAGGCAGCCAAGAAACCCAGGGTAACTGGAGGAGCTGCAGAGAGCCACACGCTCAGGTGGGAAACTTGGATTCATTAGATTGGCTGTATACACGTGCTCAGCACAACCTCCAGCCGCTTTATTAATGAAAAACAGTAAACCATGCGTGAATTCCTTCTACTTAACCCTATAACTGAATAATTAATTCAAATATATATATAAGATCTCTAACTCTTCGACAAAGTCAGTGTTTTTCTGAACATACAAGCGAATATATTTTACACACCCAATGTAAGAATGCTGAAAACATGAGGAAAAAATGCACACTGCAAAAAGGGAACGGAAAGTAAAATGTTCTTAAAATGAGTCTATTTGTCCTTGATTTGAGCAGGTAAATAAGATTATTTGCCAATTGAATGAATATTTTCACCCCTAGATAAACTGCACTTCAAATAATAATGATGAAGATGAGTTGCTCCTGTTTTAAGTGCAACATGAGCATTGCCATTCCATTGGCAGATTATGTTATTTACCTGCTCAAATCAAAGTCAATAAAACTCATTTCAAGAAGATTTTACTTACCTTTAGTTCATTTTTTGCAGTGTATTTTTGGTCTAACGTATCAGTTACGATACAATGAACATTTGAAAGCCTGACGTTTTAGTTTTAATCTTTTTTGAAGCTTCCTAACAGTCTGAGTTGGTCAAATTTCAATAAAAACACTCTGAAGTTTGTGGTCGTAACACAGCAGTACAGCTGCATAAAGCTTAGAGTCCATCCTTAAAACCAGCATTCAGTCATTTTGACCTGTTATCTTTGATTTAGCAGCTTCAGTTTCTTCATTAGAGACAACATGAACACATTTGTTTTTCAAAAAGCAGTCCAAAATGGAATGATGTTACAAAGTAGTGCTCTGTGTTTGGTAGTGAAGACCTTGATAAGAAATGCAAGTGGAGTATTTACTGAGATTATGTAATGCCTGTTTGGCATTTGCAGCTTGTTTGGTGTCTTATGCAACAGTAAGCTGAATCTTCTTATGTTCTGGCCTGATGCAAGAAGAACTGGGATAAAACTGCAGCTTTTGATAAATCTGCTTAATTAACACAGTGGTTACTTGTAGCACTGTTATTTACAAGGCCTTCATGACTGAACGTGCGCCCTGGGGGAGGGATCATCTGTAAAAAAGCCCAGGGACTCTTTGGAAACGTTTAAAAACAAGCAGGACTTTAAACTGTGAAACGACTGACTCTGTTCTGCAGGTTGAAAGGTCGACATAACCGATGCAGCGGCTTGGTGTATTAACAGATATCAAGCTGCAGCTGTGTGAATATGTCTTCTGTGTTGGCCAAATCCTCGGCACGTCTGTGGGGGTGACTTCAGGCCTCGGCTAGCTTCTGTTCAGCAGATGACTGCTCCGTGCTGCCAACTTGGCCGCTTCGCCCGGCTCCGAGGGGAATAATTCATTCTTCAACACTTTTACTTTCACTACATCCCCATTAAAAAGAGGGAAAAATCTAACTTTAATGAACACGTCGACCTCGATCCTTTTTTTCACAGCAATTAGAGCAACCTTCTAACAAGAATTTTATTGCGTTACAGGGGGAAAAAATGCACTAATCTTCGATCTAAACCCTAGTCTGTGTTGAAAGTGGAGTTAATTTAGGGCAGGGATGCAGGACGATGCGAGTTTGACACTGCAGGTGGGAATTAGTGTGGGTTTAAGAGTAATCCATTACTACATGACGTAACATACAAGTGTACTCCTGTTCGCGCTAATGGGTTGCTGTATTTGAAGTTTCAGTGGATCTACGCAGAACGAGCCATTAATGCGGACTTCTCAGGCCTTAACGTGTATTTTTAGACATAAAAAAACTAAAGTTGGCTTTGAATTTATGGCACATATTTCAACAGTGGGCAGGATTTAAATAAAGAAGCTTAATAAGGAAGGAAGGACACAAGGCACAGAGGAGACAAAGGAGGAGAGAAGAAGGAAAGACACGAGGGAGGAAGGAAGGAAGAATAAAAGAAAGAACACAAGGGAGAAAAGCAGGAAGAACTCGGGCGATAAGAAGGGCAGAAGGAAAGAAAAAGGGTCAAAAAGAAAGGCGGTAGGCCCAGGAGGGAAGGAAACAATGGAATAAGGGATAAAATGGAAGAAATATTTCACATATTTCTTTTTTCATCCTGAATAACAGAGAAAACACTGTAAACTTGCTCTGAGCAGCGGGTCAAATGAACTCACCACGATCATCTCTGACGGTTCAAGGACGATGCATTCACATCCACGTCGCAGGCTGCCCGCTGATCGCTTCCCAAAACTAAAAAAAAAACAAAAACACAACAACATTAAAAGAAAGACGATTAATAATGCACCTTAAAGCAACAGAGTCTGGTTCAGCTCGCAAAACATTAACAAAATATTTCTGTTAATCTTTAACTCGTTGGGAAGCCAGAGTCAGCGCAGAATCCCATAAACGCATGTTAGAATATTCATAAGCAAACACGGACCGTGGGATTTCTGCATGTAAAAATCAGACGGAGACGCTTTTTCTGGACACCGCCGCCTTTCAGCTTCAGGAGGGAAACACCCGGCGTGGAAAAGTCCACTCTCAGGACGTCAGCTTGTACAGTAAGCCTCTCTCTCAGTGATCAGAGGCGAGCTGAAAGCAGCAAAGACCTAAAACGTATTTTAAAGAACCGACTCTCCGCCATGGAAATTGTGCGACTGTGCCGATCCCAGCGGTGGGTGTCGGGAAGAATGCCGCCTTTGTTCAGCACACGATCCCCATCTAGAGAAACAAGAGCGTCGCTGTTTGTGCTTTTTAACATCTTTCGCTGCAGAAACTGACCCGCGTCTTGTGTGTTTGTGTGTCAGATGAATTCCAGCGGCTCAACAAAAAGAGATTCCTTTGAGTCATCAGACAGTCTCTATAATGTTTGCCATCATTTACACAAAGACACTGAGGAAACACATTTTTATGACCACATTCTTTCACTCCTACATTCTCTTCCATTCTGCATAGCTTGCTTTTAACTTTGTTCTCTGTGTTTTTTGCTCTGCGCAGTAGCTCCACCTGGCCTGCTTTGTTCAGCCGTGGCGCCGTGCTGCAGGCGCTCTCCTCCTATAGATGATCCTCTTGTTCCCGTTATTCAGTGTTTAACCCTGTTTCTCTCCTAGACATAACTAATGGCTCCTGCGCTCTTTTTTGGTGTCTCTGTTCTTGTCGTAGAAAATTTTTCTGGCCAATCTACGTGATTTGATTGAGTTGAATTTGTAAAGTGCCTCGAGGTGACGTGTTGTGAATTGGCGCCATCTAAATAAATAAACTGGATTCAGTTGATATATAAACGCCTCTTATCCCAACAGTATCCTGAACTTTAAAATCTCGGGGTTTTACTCAATAAAGTTTTCTTTCGTCTCAGAATTGGCTGCATCTTGCACATTTCTAAGACCAGAGCGGTTTATTATTTAAAATCATCTCTCTCATTTAGTGTCACTAGGAAACAGAGACTGACCCGAGGACTTTTCCAACAAAACAACTTAAATTGAGAGATTTTATAAGCTCTAGTCCGGACTAGAGAAAGACAGGATGCAGGTAAAACGCTGGACATGCAACCAATCAGTGATATCTAACAAACTAAAAATTTAATTTCTGCTTCTCTTTTTAGACCCTGGAAACTAGAAAATTCTCCTGGACTAGGTTTGAACTTTATGATTTAAAAATCCTAACATTCTTCTGCATTCAAATGGAGAATGTTACTTTTTTTGGGGTCTAATTAGATGGTAACTAGATGGTAAGTACAATTTGGGGCCCATTTGATGAGATAATTTGCTTAACAAAATAAGCCCCATAGAGGATTAGTGTAACGCCACATGTCCCAGATTACCCTGCTAGGAAAGTGACTTTAAGTTTTACAACGATAATAAGTCAGTATAAAAAGTTAAAACAACTTAAAACATCTCTGTGACGTGTCTCAATAACAGCTATACGTTTACACACTGTTGTGTCTGTGTTGGTTAACGCTCCTTCAGGACTGCGTAAGGTTTAACTATAAGAAGTTTTTACAAATTTACTCTGGCCATAATCTAAATTATTTTCAGAGCGTGGCTACAGTGAACAAGTTACAGCGGTAAAACCTCAGGTTGTGATTGAGAACTTTGCTCAGTTTTCCTGTCAGCCCATAGGCGATTAACAGAGAAGTCTGTGTGTGTGATTAAATTAGCGTTCGCTGCAGCCGTAAGCTTCAGAATAAATCCACCAAACGTATAAAATGTGGCCACAGCGACAGAATCATCAGCTGCATTGAGGAAAATCGCAGCTTTTTGTTTTCAAGGCTGGAACTCCCGTCCTCCCTCTCTCTTCCTCCACAGACACCGGAGTCAGGATCATTTAAAGTGATTTCACGGTTTTTGATCCTACGCTGGACTCTGATGGGCAGAAAAAGACGCTCACAGCTTCACTGGACATAATATAGATGAAGAGCAGAGGTTTGGAAACACACAGCTGACGACCAAAGTGAAGCAAAACGTTCCAGCCCCAGGAGGGAAAACACTATTTTAACCTATTTTAACTACTTATGTACCTGATGCACAACCACTATGGGTAAAAATGGATGGCTAGATGTGTGTCTAACTGGGTCCACCACTATGGACATTATTATTCAATTAAACTGGTACCCGGCAAGTAGCAATGGCGACCAAAGGCCCAGACTGAGCCTGGGAAAAATCTATATGGGGCCCTTATGCAGACGGTGGCACAGCTAAATGAGGGTAGATATTAGTAGGGCTGGGCAATATGGATTAAAAAATAAATCTCCGATTTTATCATACCAAATCCGATTAATCGATTTTTTTTCCTCCTTTTTGTTTCATAAAAAGAAATTAAAGAAATTATTTTAAAACCTTGCTTTTTATGTCAAGTATTTCATCAGGGAGTTGACCTGAATTCAAAGTGCAACTAAAAACAAGCTTGTAAAACTACTTTGTTTTTAACTAAGTTAAAAACAAAGTAGATAAGTAAATGAAGTACCTCGTATTATGGTAAAAAAAAAGTTTCCACTTAACAGTATTTTGACAATACATTTGCCTAAACATATATTCAGCATTGCATGCTGTTCTCTTCATGGAAACCCAATGAGTGTATTGGCAAAATAAAATCCAGATTTTCCAAAAATAAAATCTTAAAGAATTGTAAATTCGAATTAATCGATTAAATCGATTTATTGCCCAGCTCTAGATATTAGGTCGTCATTGTCTAAATTTACACATTTTACCATCAGAGTACTCATGCAGAGCAGTTCCTGGTTTCCTGTGAACTTCTGTTCACATTAAAACAATGTTGCATCATTTCTAACTTAATAATCAAATTCATGTGAAAGAAATTTAACAGCGTCTGTTAAGTACCTGGTAGGTATGATTATGTATATGTTTTGGTTTTTTTTGCTACCTTGTTGTCTAACGTCTTCAACTAAGTTTGTAAAGTTGCTTAAAATCTAAATCTGCATGACTGACACAAATGTAGAAATCCCAGGCGCCCACTAGGAGCTGTGAGCGGTGTTGTATCAGAAGTGGCAGCTTTCATCAATCAGTCCAATGAGAGCAGGCCCAGCATGACTTAAACGCCTCAAAGCTAGGGCTGAACAATTAATCGCATTTTCAATATAATCGCGATTTAAAAAAACGCAATTTCCAAATCGCAGAGTCTGCAATTTTTGGCTATGTAACAATTAGGGAATTAGACACGTCCATTAGGTGTCGGTAATATGCTTAAAGTGGGTTTGCCTCCACATGGAAGGGAAGACAGTTGCAGCAGTGAGATAATCTAATTTTATTACTTGTTTTAGAGTTTATATAATCATATATAGCATTAAGTACAGGTCAATCAGTTTAATACATAGACATGCTTGTTGGTTGCACTTTATGTTCAACAAGGATTGATGTCCAAATCAACTAAAAGCTGTTCTCTTGAACAATATTCTGATTAATAGAAACATTAAAAGTTCTTGTTTTAAATAGTCCTTGTTTACAAACATCTTTATTTAGAAGCCATTTTTGTTGCTTGTGGTTAATGCAGAGAAAAGTCAAAATTGCAATTTTGGTTGAAATATATCGTAAGCAGAACGCAATCATTTCTGCTCTGAGTTTAGAAGCTGTGGGTGTTTTAGCAACTAATCCACATGGCGAGGAAACAAAATGATTTGTTGTTTGTATATGTTTAAAAAGACATGATAAATTAAACTGGGGGAAAAAAAAAAATCGCATTAAATCGCAATATTAAGGAAAAAAAATCGCAATTAGATTATTTTCCAAAAATCGTTCAGCCCTACTCAGAGCCCTGGGCTAGTGGCTGCATGCTGCAGGTAGCGCTTGGTCATCAGCTGGCTGCACAAAGCTGCCAGGAGTCTAAATATCACTTTGAAGTAGAGAAATTAACGATTTTGTGCAGCAGGTCACTTTATACAAGTACATTTTTCTCCTTTCTTGTCATTTTTCTCTTCACAGAATCCTCTTTTTAGGGTTTCTGGTAACTCTATTAACTTTGGTCCGTATGTCTGCTGCATTTTGACAACTTCAGTTTGATAACTCAACAAGTCAATAAGCAAGAAGCTTGTGATAAACCCAAGAAAAGCCCGGTGGCAGTGAGAATAAAGGCTGCCTCAGAGTGACGGCAGCGGGGGGGTTAATGCTGATTGTTGCTGTTTGCTTTGGCAGCGCTTCTGTCTAATGCTGTTGTAACGCTGCTTGTACTCCCTGACAAACACAAGCCTGAATTCCACCACGGGACAAAAACACACACGACACCAAGAGCTTACTCAGTATTTTCACTGCAGTTCTCACAAGAAGACAAATGCTGTAATTCTTTTGCAACTGATTTCCAGCACCGCTGATTTGTCAGCGGGCGTGTGGCTTCACAGAAATGAAGGAGCGCTTCTGATACGGTCGTACGGATCTTCACCACCAGCACACCTCCTCTGAGCCTCCCTTCAGCTCAATATGCGATCCAAAGGCTTTGATTCCAGCTTCCTGCAGGTTAATGTAGTCCTACTAGTAGGGCTGAACGATTTTGGAAAATAATCTAATTGCGATTTTTTTTCTTAATATTGCGATTTAATGCGATTTTCTTTTTCCAGTTTAATTTATCATGTCTTTTTAAACATATACAAACAACAAATCATTTTGTTTCCTCGCTGTGCGGATTAGTTGCTAAAAGACCCGCAGCATCTAAACTCGGAGCAGTAATGATCGCGTTCTGCCTACAATATATTTCAACCAAAATTGCAACTTTGACTTTTCTCTGCATTAACCACAAGCAACAAAAATGGCCTCTAAATAAAGATGTTTGTAAACAAGGACTACTTAAAACAAGAACTTTTAATGTTTGTATTAATCAGAATATTGTTCAAGAGAACAGCTTTTAGTTGATTTGGACATCAATCCTTGTTGAACATAAAGTGCAACCAACAAACAAGTCTATGTATTAAACTGATTGACCTGTACTTAATGCTATGTATGATTATATAAACTCTAAAACAAGTAATAAAATTAGATTATCTCACTGCTGCAACTGTCTTCCCTTCCATGTGGAAGCAAACCCACTTTAAGCATATTACCAACACCTAATGGACGTGTCTAATTCCCTGATTGTTACATAGCCAAAAATGGCAGACTCTGCGATTTGGAAATTGCGTTTTTTTTTAATCGCGATTATATTGAAAATGCGATTAATTGTTCAGCTCTACCTAGTAGCCAGAAGGACTACAAAAGGGCTACATTAATAGAGTTAAATTTATTACAATATGTTACATTTTTAAAAAGGGAACTCATTTAAGACTTTTTTGTACAAGCTGTATCATATACTGACTTAATTTATTAAAAAGGTGGTCTTCACACACATTAAATGTAGACATATTAATAAATAGGGTTGACCGATATTTTGGGCTGATTTTTTTCCCTATATCGGCTGATGTGTCCACGCCTTCGCCGATCCATTAGCGCATTTAACAGCCATGCTAAACCACGTGAAGCGCCCACATTGCAGAGAGCGGCTGGTAACGTAAGACAACAACAAGCGTGCGTTTTTTAACTTTTAATGCAGTTTTAACTAATTTAGCTGACTCTGCCATTCGAAAGTCTGGCTGTGAGCGGCAGGGAGCAGCAGTGTGTGTCTGTTTCTCTAAAAACCCTCGTCTGATCTCCAGCTGGCGAGCTTCCACCGCTGTGCGCGTGTTCCTTCCCGTGGAGAATCACGTACGCACATGAAAAAAAAATATCAATCACACTGCGTGCAGCAACCAACTTCACATGAAAATCATGTCCATTCACTGCAGCAGTGGTCACTGCGTTTTTTTCCTTCTATAAACACTGAAACAAAGAACAGGGTTTCTGCTACATGTCACTGATTGTGGCGCACCGCCACGGCAAAATAAAAGCCGCCACACCTTCAGAATGAAGTTTGTTTTGCTTCCCTCAGCGCTGTCTGACAGGCACACCACAGCTGCTGTCCTGAAGGCCACATACAGTCAGCGCAAAGACAGGCAGTGAATCACGCACAAAGTGCTGGTGATCCCGCCCTGGATTACAAAGCAGGAAATAAATATGACGCAAATATTGGTTTAAAAGGAGTTGCACTAAAATTATTCCCTGAAATTGATTCACACGCAGCTTCAATCACTTATTCTCGTCATTCGCTTTGTACCTCTGGTAACTGTCTTTTTTAGTTTGTTTTATGTAGTGTGGATTCAGGCAATGGGTTAAAATTCATAAACCATTTCATAAAGATCATTTGTAGATCCAAACGCATTCAATCACCGTTTATAATCAGTTTTTGTCTTTGAAAAAGCTTCTTATTCCTACAGCCTTTCAAACTGTGGCCTGACGATGATTGTTGACATTAACTGGTTTAAATGCAAGTTTTAGACTTGTGTTATATTTGTTATCATTTTTATCAGGAGAAAAGCAATATCGGCTTCAAACAAACCTAAAAAGAAACGACAGCACATATCAGGTATCAGCTAAACTAAAGTCAAAATAATCGTTATCGGCCTTAAAACAATCTGTATTAGTCGATCTCTACTTATACATTATAACAGGAAGCTGTGAGGTTACGGATTAGAAAATATGATAAGATGACTAGAACAAAATATATAGAAATCCCCCACAAACAGAGAAATGTAACACTAACATTTACAGACAGGGTACAATAAAGTTAAAGGTTAACTCAAAAACAAACTCTAAAAATAACTTCAAATATCCTGGAGAGGGTCAAAGATGCAATCGATACGTCAAGCAGTAACAAAAACAGGCTCCCTGACTTGAAAACAGACGTTTCTCTTTGTATGTAAGGAGGGCCTGAAAACTTTCATTCTTCAAGGGGGGAGCAGCAGAAAACATCTGAGAACCAATGATCTACGCCGACGTTATCAGCTAATCGGATGGAACTAATTTTTATCTAACAAAAATTATTCAACAAATACCGCAACCAGCAGAGTGAGTTGTTCAAACATGCTCCTCCGTTGCATTCCTGACATTAGTAATGAAAAATAACCCACATCTGGCAATGTGAGATATTAAAGAAGGGATTATGGACGTGCAGAGTGGGGGGAGGAAAACAAAAGCATCTTGTTCAGGGATTAAAGCTTGTAGCGCTCCACCACTAGTCATGAAAGTAAAGGATCTTAAAAAGAGCATAACGTCTGTGAGCTAACAAATGTAAAGCATGAACTGGGACCTCTAAAGATCAGCACTGTGACAACTCAAACTGTGACCGATGCAAACAGATTTTTATCAGCCGGACTGATGATCCTGGAGTCTGAGCACAGAGAGGTTCCTATGAATAACCAAGCAATGAATAATTCAGGCCGAAGCCAGCGCCGTCATCTTCCCTGAGATGAACTACGATTACAGGGAAACGTCCACAACCAGAAAGGTGATTTTAACCACCTAAGACATACGTCACAATAACATTTAAGATAATTACTGTCCTATTTTTGGCACAACAATGCCTCACAACACACAGCTGTGCACATTATGCATTATTGTTTAATCCAACACTGACAAACAGACTTGATCCGCTTCCGTTGATCGGTCAATTTTAGGAGCCAGAACCCAAATCAGGCCTTTATTTGTTGGATAAGAAGGTAGTCATAGTTTTCAACAGCATCCTCACAACATCCCACAGTGTGTTGACATCCTGCATCTTTATTATGGCAGAAAACGGGCCCTCCATTGGAGAGCCCCCGCTTCTGAACACATCCTCGCCGTTAACTTTTTGAACAAAGCCGGTAAGATTCTAGATATCACATTACTGCATGTAACAATAAAAATATTACAGAAATTATACGTCTTAAGCTTGGTTCCAGATCACTGTTAAGTCGGCTGTAACTAAAACCACAGTTTTCAGGGTGAAAAAGCTCATAACAAATCAGCAGCATTTGAATTTAGCTCTGGGTCTTTATCTATAAGAGTTGCTTTTATTCCTAAGTTTAAAGTGCAATGTCAGCGTTTAAATCAACCAGTAAGCCTTTAATATCCAAAGTAAAGTGATTTAAAGCACAGAACCAGACCTGCTGCTACTGTTCAGTCATCGATGGGCTTTGACTTCTGCCTTGGTGGCCCTTTTTGCATTCCTGTATGTAACACAATAAAGACGCACGCCTGAAACGTCATTCCGCCTTCCCCCACCTTTAAAAGCATAAAAGCTCAACCTGCACCCTGGATTGGATCTGGGGACTTTAAGAACTTCGTTAAGGCCTTAAAACTCAGAGGTAGAAGGGGGTATGCCGGATTTTTAAGCCACCAGGACGACAAAGATTGGATTCCCTGATTATGCAACACTTTGGGCCGAGCACAGAGAAAGAAAGGGATTCATAACATGATGGAAACCATATTCTGGCTGGAAGGACTCTGGGGAATCTCCATCAGCTGCACCTGATCGTCCGTCCATTGCAGAGATGACCAGAATTGTCTGGAGTAACATCACGGTTGGATCACACGCCTAAACCTTCACTCCGTCAGTCCCAGAATAGAGGTTAGCCCCGAGGCCAAGAACGCTTGAATGACTCATGACTAACTTCCCAAAATACAACTTAACCGACACTGAAGACAGAAGGGGAAAGGGCAGAGAAGGAGTCAGTTCAGAAAGCCCAAAGAAACACTTCTAGCTGTTTTTATAAAGAACAATCCCACTGCCTCATTAGTGAGAAGCGCAGCCAAACAAATTTACCGCCGCAGCAACAGTGCCGTCCTTCCAAGTTAACAAAATTTGTGTGTCACGCTCCAAACGTGAGGGGCACACACCCACTCCTGCCTGCAAGGCTGACATATCCAAAATAACATCAAAGGCGTGCTTCACATTCCAGACGTGGCTGCTTCACAGATACCAGCTCCCTGACTTTTAGCTCTGGGCCACGGACTCATGAGAGGCGCGGTGGTGAGGCGGCCGCTGCTGTAGTCCTAGCACTCACCCCCGTCACTCCCAGCTGCTCCCAGAGTGACACGGCCACCTGGGAAGACGACGAGATCCCGGCTCCGCCTGAGAATATCCGCTTCTGACAGTCCGGAGAAAGTCCCAAAGATCGGCTCCACGTCCCGGGACTAGCGTGTGAGCGCGGCACATCGCCCTGCTGCTGCAGATTTGCCTGTTGAGAACTGGGTGTGTGTGTGGCTCTCAGAGCGTGTGTGTGTGGATCAGCCCATGTCCCGTAGCTCTGCCCCCTCTCTCCTTCCTCCTCCCCCTCGCAGCGTGCCGCGGAGCGCAGACAACAGACAGCATTCCAGCGCACCGCTCACTTCCTGCTCCAGTTACTAAAGCATGAGAGGGAGGACGGCTTGTCCTCAGCGCGCCTTCACGTTGTGGCGGGGCGTAGACCTCATGCCCTCCCGTCACTTTAAGTCGCTCAGTTTACCTCCACGGTGGTTTATTATCAATCATATTTTAAAATGGGTTAAATAATTGAATTTAGCTGACTGTCAGAATCTTAATGGCTTTAAAAAAAACGTTATGTCACGTCTCGCTGAGTCATGCAGGTTTACGTTTAAATTTAAAAAGCTAAAACCACGTTAAAGAAGACTTAAGAGACTTTAAAAGGGAAAATAAGAAGCTTCCTATCATTAAAGAGTGATTTTATTCTACGACGGAAAAGTAGGTGTGATTTATCACAAAGAAAAAAAGATTTCATGGATTAATTACCTGTCAGAGGTAGGAGCTAAAATTACCTTTTTGATTTCACGATGCAGACATGGACAATTCTCGATTATCTCAATAATGTTGAGGAACTAAAAAGTGGATTTTGGAAGAGCATAAACGCCTTAACTGTTCGTTAATGCTATTGAATCTTTTATGCAGCCACAGTATGAAGCACAGAATATTTGAGCGTTTCCTCTTCTCCTGGTGCTGTGCACTGCTGGCCAGCTGGATGAAAAACTGCACGATTCCCTTGAATATTAAAAAAAATATTCAGCTTTATGGAAATACTACAAGAACACATTCAGTGGAAACTGAAGAGGTGCCTTCCACCTCTCATTGTGCATCAAAATAATTAAAATAATGTAGTTTTTATCGAGTGAAATAATTACTGCGTAACATTATTTTACCATCAGCAGCAGTGGGAATTGTTGAGATTCACTGCTGCCTTGCAGCAAGAAGGTCCTGGGTTCGAATCCCAGCCTGGGGTTGTTCTGCGTGTTCTCCCTGTGCATGTGTGGGTTCTCTCTGGGTACTCTGGCTTCCTCCCACAGTCCAAAAACACGACTGTCAGGTTACCTGGTCTCTCTAAATAGCTTTACACGGGTCAACTTTTGCTAACGCACTAAACCAAAATTGCTAAAATAGATCCTGTACTTGCCTCTGCAATCAGAGGGCTGGTTGTCACGCGTCAAAGGAAACATTTCAGCTGCTCTGACCCGTTTTTTCGGAGCACGTGACACAATTTAACACATTAACTTGGTTTTCCTCCACCGACCAGGTTGCTGATTCATTTAGACGTTGCAGTTTAGGAACTGCTCATCAATAAACACGTTTATTTTAAAGCAATGTTTGGTTCAGACGGTTCTAGAAGCGTCTGAACCAACACAGAGAAAGGGAAGTAAAACCATACCAGGACTAATAAAGCTCATAATAGAGGGAAGTTAACACATTTACACAGTGAGAAGTTAAAACTGTAACTAAAAATATTCAGAACAATCCTTTCTGAGTAATTGAGTCTATTATGAAAAACTATAACCTCTACAATTAACTTTTCTAAATTTAAACCAATTCTGTCAGCGTTCTGAAGCACATTGGATCAGCACCAAGTTAGTGTGACATGTCAAAGGAAGGGAAAAAACTTGTCTGTATCAACAAAACCGCTCGAATAAAAGCTGCGGAGCATCTAGAAGAAAAGCTGGGATTACTCTAAAAATATAATTGATAGACAGTATATATGGCTCTTTGGTTGCTGCTATAAATCATCATGCACCAAACTGCAACCCTGAAGGCTAAATTATCTTTATTTAGATCATTTTGCAGAAAGAAAATTGCAAAAAGAAAAACATTTACTGAATGTTTAGTTAGATAAACTGCAAAACTTAACCGCAGTAAACAGACCAGCTATACTGACGACTTCAGTAACAAACCGTCAAAAGTATTCAAACCGCCTGCCTTTGCACTACCATGAATTTTAGTGACATCCCATAATTCCATGGGGTGGTTAAATATGAAATAATCCCTTCTGCAGAAGCTTTCCACATTTTTTTTAGGAATTTTTGACCGTTGCAGAGCTGCATTTGCGAGGTCAGACACTGATGTTGGACAGGACGGCCTGGTTTGCGCTCCAATTCCTCCCATCGGTGTTCTGTGGACTTGTATCGCTCACAGCCATGACCAGGTTCTTTACAAGCTCCTCGGGGACGACTGGTGACGCTGGCCAACACTGGCATGTTTATGGGTGTGCATAAGTAGAAATCCAAACAGAAAAATAAAAATGTACTGAATGAAAGCAAATGCATTTGCTTTTGTGTCGAAAATTAATCCAGGAGGCCGGTCGGAAACCTCTAAAAAAAACGGGAAATGCCCGGCTCTCTGATTAAGCTTCAACAGCCCGCCTCAGCAACTAAACCACAGATTGAGATGGTTGTAGACTCCGTCTCATGCTTTCCCTCTAGTAGCAGCAGGAGACGGAGTCTAAAAACGGCACAAGTGGCTCAGGTAGTGCAGCTCATCCAGGATGGAGCATCAATGCCATCTGTGTCAAGAAAGTTTGCTGCATGTCAGCGTTATGTCCAGAGCATGGAGGCGCTACCAGGAGAGAGGCCAGTACATCAGGAGATGTAGAGGAGGCTTTAGGAGGACAACAACCCTGCAGCAGGACCGCTGCCTCTGCCTTTGAGCAAGGAGGAACAGGAGGAGAACTGCCAGAGCCCTGCAGGATGACCTCCAGCAGGCCACAGATGTGCATGCGTCTGCTCAGACGATCAGAAACAGACTCCATGAGGGAGGGGGGGGGGGGGGGGGGGGGGATTTCTTTGGGGGCCTACAGCCTCCATGAGCTCAGCAGAGGTAATCTGACTGCCATCAGGTACAGAGAGGAGATCCTCAGACTGATTGTGAGACCAGATGCTGGTGTGGTTGGCCCTGAGTTCCTCCTGATGCAGACAATGCTGGACCTCATGTGGCTGGAGTGTGTCAGCAGCTCCTGCCAGACGAAGGCATTGATGCTGTGGTCCCCCCCCACCTGTTCCCCAGACCTCAATCCAGCTGAGCACATCTGGAACATCATGTCTCGCTCCATCCACCAACGCCACGCTGCACCACAGACTGTCCAGGAGTTGGTGGTGTTAGTCCAGGTCTGGGAGGAGATCCTCAGGAGACCATCCTCCTCCTCACCAGGAGCTGCCCAGGTGTTGTAGGGAGGTGCTACAGGCAGGTGGAGGCCACACATGCTGCTGAGCCTCATTGTGACTTGTTTTAAGGACATTACATCAAAGCTGGATCTGCCTGTAGAGTGTTTTTCACTTTAAGTTAGAGTGTGGCTCCAAATCCAGACATCCATGGGTTAATAAATGTGATTTCCATCGATAATTTTAATGTGTCATTCAACTATGTAAAGAACAAATTATTTAATAATAATATTTCATTCATTCAGATGTAGGATGTGTTATTTTAGTGTTCCCTTTATTTTTTTTGGAGCAGTACACAAAGAGAAAAAGCGCCGCCCCTTTAACAACCGTTACTGTAATGGTCTCAGGCTTTCATTCATCTCGCTGTTATGGCTGTCAAGACGGAAAAGTTGAGATTATTACTGACACTTTAATAATCTGTCACGAAAAGCACCTCCAGAATGATTTGCTGGATGAGACTTGACGTCTTAAACAAACCTTAACAGAACTTACACCTGTACTCGCTTTAAAGCTGTCACCCGCTCATAAAGACGAATTTATAACAGTCGTATTTTGTTTCACACACGGGTGAAATTGGCTCAAAGAGCTCCAACTTCTTCACTTAACGGCCGAGCCATTCATCTTCCCCCAGATCGGATCTCACTACAGCAGGAGCGGAGAGATGGAGGCTCTGAGAGGAGGATGGAGCCGTATCAGGTTTTCAACCTTGCTGTCAAGTCTGGATTCGAAGAGCCATTTCTGGGCACGCTCTGCCCTGAAACCCAATTCCTGCACATCTTAAAAGCTTCAGG
Organism: Fundulus heteroclitus; assembly: GCF_011125445.2. Taxonomy (NCBI): domain Eukaryota; kingdom Metazoa; phylum Chordata; class Actinopteri; order Cyprinodontiformes; family Fundulidae; genus Fundulus; species Fundulus heteroclitus. The sequence continues at coordinate 13,031,278 of NC_046383.1, forward strand.
AAGTCCCGCTGGACTCAAGTCAGTTCCTCGTGTCACAACCAATTTCCCCTCCGAGCCATTTTGCCCTCACCAGCGCTCTTCTTTATAGACTGGATGAAGGATGTACTTTATTCAAGGGGCTGATTCAGAAAGGCATTTAATGAGGAGAAGTCATCTTACAAATTAGGAAACCTGACAATATTCTGTGGGTAACTGTTTAGAAAACTGCATAAAAAAATAATTAACCGTAACTGAGGTGATGCCCACCTATTAATACCGAACACTAACAGTTCGACCTGAGACACGGTGTGGCCTCCACACTGCAAAAACTAAATTACAAATAAGTAAATAAGATGATCTGCCAATGGATGTTTTGCACTTAAAACAGGAACAACTCATCTTATTTCAAGTGCAGTATATCTATTCATCTTATTTTAGGGGTTAAAATACTCATTACATTGGCAGATCATCTTATTTACCTGCACAAATCAAGGACAAATACACTAATTTCAAGAAAATTTCACTTATTTTTAGTTCGGCCACAAATTAACTGATGACTTTTTTTGCACCGTTCCCAAAGTATGAAACCAAAACTGCTCCCTTTTTTTAATTACTTTCTCTTTTAAAATGAAAGTATGCTGCGATATTTAGAGCTGACCGAGTTTTTTGGCCATGACGTCCTTGAATGCTGTGAGGACACGTTGCCATGGTGCATGAGTCACGCAAAATAAATCTTATCGTCATTAAAACTCAAAAGAATTTTCAGCAGAAATGAGCGGATAGAAAAAAAGATGGCACACTACTGGTTATGCTTTACTTTAATTAAGCATTAAAGTAAAGCATTACAGTTGTTTCTGGTTGATGGTACTAACAGATAAATTCACTTTTGAGACAAAAATAAAGTTTGTGTAGCAAGAGCCTCTAATATAGACTGGTAAAAAGTTCTATTCTATCGTATTGTTGCCAAATGGACGCCATCCTGGTGTGATTAACATGTAGAGCGATTATGACGCTTTTAGGAATCGGCATATTTTGGTAGAAAATGATTTTATTAATGTGGTAAACAAAAGCACTGCTCTAACATGCTGAATGGATGTGTAGCAGCTTAATGACAACATACTAAGGAACAAAGCTAGCACCCATGTGTTCCTAATGGTGCAGTTTGTGATGATCGGAGGGCTAACTTCTCTTCACACACCAAAAATAGAAGCATGTTTTGTCAGAAGCATGTTTTGCATGTTATGAAACAAGTGCTATTCTCTGGGGACGAGTCCAACCGCGTAGTTTGTGTTATGGCCAGGATAGAAAGCTTGAGCGTCAAGCGTCAAACTTGGCCAGCTAAAAAAACAAAAAACGTGGGTGTCAGAGGTAAGGAAGCATGGCTACTATTTTACATTTGTTTTTACTTTTTATATGATCCCGTCATGTCCCTACTGAATATTGTAGATCCTGTTAATTAAAGCAATCAACAGCAGCTCTGTCAAAACTTTCCTCCAGCCCGGGGTTTCCCATAATACGTTTTTACAAAGTACACAGCTGTGTGATTCTGCGGAGAGAAGAACTTTTGTCATGGGTAAGTAATTAAAGAAAGACAAATTATCAGTAATATATGGGTAAGGTATTAAATTATCAATATATCTTGTGTTTTGATCTCCTAAAAGTCCATGACCTGACCATATCTGATTAGAAATGTCATATTTTAGTTTACATTGCAAAAATAGAACTAAAAATAAGTAAAATTTTCTTGAAATGAATGCATTTGCCCTTGATTTGTGCAGGTAAATAAGACTAATTGCCAATGGAATAAGATTTTTGCACTTAAAATAGGAACAATTCATCTCCATCATCTTATTTCAAGTGCAGGATGTCTAACTTAATTATCTTATTTTAGGGGTAAAAATACTAATACCATTGGCAAATAACCTTATTTACCTGCTCAAATCAAGGGCAAATAAATGCATTTCAAGAAAATTTTATTTATTTTTAGTTCTCTTTTTGCAGTGTACATCATCCATGGCATATTTTAAACGGCTCTTACTTTGTTTAGACATTACAGTCAGGCAGTCTTGTAGACAGCTCAGGGGTCCTATCACGTAGACAGTGTACCATAATACTCCTAATATCCATTGAGCGGAGCGGCTTTGCTGCTAACCAAAGTCATACTAACACATTTTAACAGATTTTTGAGCACATTGTACCACATAAAATCACTCAGTAAGCACAACGGTAGTCATATATCAAAAAGGTGCACCATCAATTTTTGAGAAGATTTAAGGATTTTCGGTGCCTCCTATAGTCCTCGACACGGCCATTCCCAGTCTATGGATATTTGCTCCCCCTCTCAATCCCCTTTCCGGCCAGCTTCCAGTCAAATTAAGGCGACGAGTGCCAAAGCAATGTAACAAAAATAAAAATGACTTCTCTCATCACCCACTGTGTAGCACCAAGTTGTTGATTTTTTAGAACCAAATGACATGTTACTGCGGTACCACTAACCACCAGAACAAGCGTAGAACACTTCAAAATGTCCTTTTGAGAGAGTGAACCAAATAAACCAATTAGGATACGAAAACAATAGATTTTTAAAACACTGTTACAATATTTATTAACATTTTATTGGCAATAGCCAATTTCTGTTAACATTTTTTCCACAAAAACTGTTCACGACTACAGTCTTTCTGATCCCCAATGAGCAACGGCAAACAAAAATATAAATAATAATAAATAAATACATAAGCAAAATGCAACAGACCAAGATGTCGTAGACGCTTTTTCTTTCAATAATCCACTTATTTGTCTACCCTTAATGATGGAGCTCTATAATTCCCCATCATGCAGTTAATGCATCACAAAAATAACCAAATAGAAACCCGAGAGTCGTGGACACGTCCGTTAGCACTGCAGCCAACATTAAGCTCATTATGCATGCCACGCAGCAGCTGTTTGCTACCAGCGCTTCGTAAACACTTTAGGGACGTTCTCCACTGTATCTGCAGTAAGATATTTACTTTATTCTAACTTCACCTGCTAATTATTTTCTGGCATCCAGGTCACACCTTCACCTTGGTAAAACCGAGGCTCGTTTTAGACTAGATCAGCGGTTCTGCTCAGATTCTGTGTTTTTAAATTCATTCCACGTTTATAAGAAGCCACAACACGGCCACAGCAGAACCAGAAGGGTTCTGCTCCACTGGATAAAGCGTCAGCACCAAGCTCAGAGTGGCCGTAGGTGTGTTATGCAAGCCTGACGGACAAAAAGATCATTGTTTCCAAGTCGCCCACAGATATAGTTCACATAGCACAGCTGCCGTTGTGAAACCCCAACTCTGAAGATTGATGCAGATCTCTCTGCAACTTCCTTAAATTGTGTTATGGTGGGGAAAAAAATGCTTATAAGGCAGAAAAACATATGAAACCTTCAACATGAATGACCAATTTAGTAAAAAATGAGTCATGATGACTGGGATCTGCTGTGGGTGTCAACAGAATTTAATGGTGTCACACATGTAGAACTTTAGTTTTACCTTTCAATTGCACAGGGATGAAAATTAAAACATAAAGGTAGGAAGATTGCATGAAGCTTTCCAGTAGCAGTGAGGATGTTTGGTGATCTTACCTGCTTCTTGGAAGAAACATGGACTCCTTGATGAAAACGGACCCTGATAACAGGATGTACCAGCAGCTCCCGACATCATCCGGGCTGGAAATCACAAGAAAGACTCAAATTAATACAAAGAAATAACATTCCTATGTTATCGGTAGAAACAAATACCAGAAAATAATAAAACAAAGGCGCGTAGGAGCTTCCAACCTATTAGCCAGGACTGAAAAACTTGCAAAAAAAGGTTGTTTGAGCTGTAAACCCCGCAAAGTTAATTATCAGTCTATCACTCAAAGCAAGAAATATTAGCTCTGCACCCCTCACAGCTCTAATAAAGCTCTCCTGCTTCTGATTGGCCGGTTCCTGCAGTTTCCACTTGGAGACTTACGTTCGCCAAAGGTAGTCTAGGGCTTTATGGGGGGGGGGGGGGGGGCGTAACAATAATAAACCAGGTGAAGAAGACTCAGCAGGAAAGTTGATAACTTAATACTCTTAAAAAACAGGGGAGCCTGGAAGAATGGAAGAAAAAAGGGGGTTAACTGGATTAAAGAACCAGGTTTAAGATAACGGAAGAAAAAAAAACAAGTCACCAGATAAAGGACTCACCAGCAATAAAACCTAAAACTCCCTCCTTAACTTTATTCACATGCTCAGCCACCACACAAATCAAGATTAGTCTCCCCACCAGGAAAACAAAAAACACCACTTTTAGGAAAACAACCTTGATTACCATCTATTTAAGCCCCACCACACCAACCAAGTCTTCACCAGCCTCAGGCAACACCCATGCTGCCAAAATGGCCGACTGTGAAGGAGACCTGCTCCTCTCCCAGTTTCTGCTGGACTCGTTAAGCCTCGTTAAGCCGAACTGCAATCAGCTGCAGGACCTCTACTGACACGCAGGCACCGCAGCACGTCACGCATAAAATACCTTCATCTCTGATTAAAATTCAGTGTAGCTCATAAAAAATATTTCATTACATTACAAACAAAAATGTGACATTAACTTTTTAAAAGAATCTCTCTGGTCTTGCGTAAACTTTTACAAGTTTTCTTCAAGCATCGCCCTGAATTTAGCGCCATCTATCCTCCCAAAATAATCCCCACAGCATAATGCTGCCACCGCCCTGCCTCACCATGCGGATGGTGTTCAGGTTGTCCACCACACACAGACTACAGGTTAAAATTTGGTCTTTTCTTCAACACGTTTGAGGTGCATTACACAGCGATCTGCAAATCGACCATCAAGGTTTTTTGGTCTCATCCACCAGGAGCACCTTCTTCCACCTGGTTGCTGTGTCCCGGTTTGTTGTAAACTTTAAATGGGAATTTAGTCGTTTTTTTTTTTCTTTTCTTGTTGCCACTCTTACATAAAGGACACATTTGTGGAAAACACAACAACAATGTAATTATTAAATAAGTGACCCCTTACAGCAACTGGTGCCAATGGATTTTGGTTTCAGGTCTAAAAGTGAAGGAGGTGGATATAAATGCAACACACTGCTGAGAACATTTTATTTTAATCTCAATGTAACATTTAGGTTAGTGGTTGTGCGTGAAAGAACGTCTCAAAGTTTGAAGTTTTGAAGGGCGCTTTAATAAACGCCTTTTAAAATCTTAGATAAAGGAACTCAACATCACCCTTTTACAGTTTTACCATCATTAGTAAGGTTATTTAGCAGAAATATTAGAACAAAGCTACAAAAGAGCTTCTTACATGGTAATATCAAGAAACAACCTGATAGTTTTTCTCTTAAATTTCCCCTTTTATCCTTATGATTTGTGCAACGACTGGAAAGGACGCAGAAAAGCAAAAGAAGAGCGTGTTGGAGACAGACAGAGCGCGCCATGAACGAACAAACAGCTTCCACACCCATGGCCCTGCTGAAAGATGCAGACACAAACTCACACTCGCCCTTGCATCAGGCAGCAAAAAGACCGCATACAAACTATATGCTCAGTCTTTAACAGATTTGTTTTAAATGGCAGATACCCTTTTGGAGGGTTTAGAACCTCTGATTTGGCTCTTGGATATTATTAAGCAACATCCAACCTTTACTCTAGAAAATCTTCCTGCAGAACAAACAACTCCCACTTAGCTTTCTTTCCCTTAACAAATTCAAAGTGTTATTGAGCAATAAGCTAGAGAACTGGAAAACTCTGGTCTTTGCTGACTGTTACTTTAAAGCTGTATAGCCAAAGGATGTGCTTAAAAAAAGACCAAAAACCATTTGATCATGATAAAATAAGGTTAAATAAATCAAACCTCCATCCTGATAATGTTTAAATGGTCCTTTTTGTGGATAAATAGCCCCTGAGCCGGGTGCGATGAACAGATATAAACAGACGCCTTCTAGAGACAATATTACAGAACTATCATAATGCCAGTTTGCTAATAAATCAAAATTAAATAATGCCGTACCAAGCCTGACCCTCTGCTACGCCTCGCAGGAAAGCGGAAGCTCGGCGTGATGAAGACCAAACGTTATTGATTAAATAAACCGATATACAGGATCTTTAAGAGCCTCATATCAGAACATTTACTCACGTCAGTCAACTCTGCATCACATCTGAGCTTCGGCAGGTTTAGCGTCCGCTTCAGTGAACAACAACGTTCAGACTGGATTCCCAGAGACATTCCAGTCTTTCCCTCTTGGAATCATGTATTTATTTTTTTTCTCACTAGATCGTGGAACAGTCGTCATTGTTTCGCTGGAGATGCTAATAGCCGTTAGCCCTTTCCTTGTTTTAACTCCTGCTGTACTTCCGTTCATATAATAAACACGAAAGGCTTTATTTACGAACAAATTGAGCAAAAACAAAGCATAAAACACCAAAATAACAACTAATACGCCAGCAGGACGAGATAATCTTTCATAAAAACGTTGCATGCCACCAGAGGGAAAATAAAAAAAAAAGTCAAATAAGGTGGCTATGCACCTTTAAATAAACCATGGCTGTCGGGTCAGAAATGAATGTATTTAAATGAAACTGCTACCACAAGGATACCAGCGTAATAACCTGACAAGGCGCCATCGTTCCCCCTCAGCACCATTTATGCAGGATTTAAATGGGACGGTGTAGCAGAACCGCAGCTAGCCCACTTTGACCAGTTATTTCGTTAACTTTGCTCCTCTGCTGCCCGCTGGACAACACCAGAGGTGAATCATTTTTGAAATGCTGCTCTTTGGCTGGCCACCGTCAGCATCTTTGGTGCCTGGCAGCTCTCAGACAACAAAAAGGAAGCAAAAACTCAGTGAAGGAAGCATTAGCATGATGTGTAATCCTGATACCATCTTTATCTGGTAGTGGGACATGAACACAGAAGCTTCAACTGATGTGGGTAAAAATAAGGTTAGCAGTAACGTTCCCAACAGCACCAGCTGCAAAACCAACAATTTTACTTCTGTGCAGAGAGATTAATACTTTCTGTTCCTCTAAAGCAGATATATTAAGATGATACATCTATTCATCATATATCTACTATTAATGGCTCCCCAGTAGGTTAAACAGCGCTCACACCAGAAATCCCATAAAGCTGTCTGGCAGGAAATAAGATGGGGGTTAACAAGAGCTGCAACAATAAAACTTCTGGCACTTTCTGCACTGCAAGTGAAAACAAACCAGGTGAGCTCACACAGACTCCCAGCATGCTGCTTTTTGGGTGTTTAGCCCTGGTTTTGCTTCAAATGTTGATTTTAGGGCATCAATTTGGCAACTGGTTCAAGTTAAAGTTCTAAACCAAAAATCCTAAATGACAGAAGAAGTCTTGCCCACGTTTTTGAAAACATGAGACCCTCTCTGAGTGAATTTGAACACCGACAGTAAAACCTTTTGCTCAAAGTCCACGACAGAAACAGTCCTTTAATTATACGTTACCTGATATCTTTAATCTTGGAGGGAAAGATTAGTGAAAAGAGAGAGATCTTTCTTTATGGCTGTCTGACAGCCAAGCCACTTAAAAATAAAAATTAGGGAAGTATGACTTTTCACATCTCGTTTATTGAAGAACTGAAAAAACACGTTTTCAACTTTAACTCTGTTAAAACCATCAAACATCTCCCTGACAAGAATAGGTACTGATGTGTTAGTAGCCAACTTTGTGCCAATTTAAAGCAAACTTTTAAAATGGCGTGGGAAAAAAAAAGAGAAATGTAAAGGAAGACATGTTTCTGTCTAATGGTTTGGAGCAAATTACCCAGAATATGCAGAACCCCCCCCCCCCCCCCCCCCCCCCCAACCGAACCCTGACCCCATGGCCGTAGTAAACAGGAAGCAGACGTTGCAAACTAGCATGAGCTTGACATCTTAACTATTTTCCGCAAAATCCAAAAACCACCTCAAGCGAGCGTAGAAAAGTTGTTCTTCTTTTAGCGAAATATTTCAAATCTTGCCGTTTCCATCGACCTTTTCACATGCAGTATTTTCAAAATGTGCATAAAAAGACGTTGATGGAAACGAGGCTCTTGTCAGTCTGAATTAACCTGAGCTGCGGAAATGTCTTAACAGTAAAATACAACAGCTGCTTGTCAGGAATCGCACCTCCAACCTTTTCTCTTGGTGTCTGAAACTCAACTTTATTCCTACAGCGCTTCAAAACATAACTCAGTTGGTCAAAGGGTAAGAATTCAAAAATATAACAAAAAATGTGTGCAAAAAAGCAATAAAACCAGTAAAACAGGGAGCAGATAAATAGAAACAAGCGATGTTCTCTTTCTTCCACGTCATCGTTCTGCGCTGCCATGTTCTATAAAATGTCTTTATGTTTGTGGCTGTAACGTGACAACATGTAAGCAGAGTTTAAGACACTAAGTGGGACTTTTTGATTAAAACTACAGAGGGAAACAAAAAGAAAAACCACCCAGGGACGGATGCAGCTACTATACACCTGCTCCTACACACCTTCACACCCAACCCCTCTTCCTTAATTTCCTCTTCCTCCTCCTCTCCACGCTTTCTCACAGACCTCCTGACAAAGTGGTCAAAAGCAATGCGGTACCGCGCGCGAGCTATTTTTAGAAACACAACGTCACGATGACGTCACATCACGTGGTACGCAGTAGGGCATGCTTGCATAGTCCGCCGCTGTGTCGCTGTAAAAGAGACGTGCGTTACCCTTGGTTTTACTCGGTAAACAAATGCTTTTTCCAAATCTAAGACCATGGTTTTTAAACATTGTTGCTATGGAACGTGCAACAGCGACTCGAGGTACGCTGATCGGCCGCATATGAAGGATGTTTTCTTCAAGACTGCCAAGGAGAAATGTGTGCGCTGGGACCGGGGCGGTCGGCCTACACAACAGTTCAACCCGGAAAAAGTTACCAAATTCAAGTACATATGTAGCAAGCATTTTGTCGGAGGAAAGGGCCCAACCGAAGAACATCCTGACCCAATTCCAGCGACATCAAGTCAAGGTAAGAGTATTTTGGTGGCCGACATGTTAATAAAGTAGCGCCTGCTACCATGACAGCATATAGGCTATCATGGTAGCAGGCGCTAACATGATAGCCTGCTACCAGGATAGCTTACTCAAAAACATTTCAAATGAGACAAACATTAAACATATACCCATTCCTGGACGGTGATTGTAAACAAAAAAAAAAAAACGTCCGACGCTGCCTTGATCGCCGCGCAGGAAAAAAAAAACAAAGCTTACCGTTCATCAACTCGGCCAGTTTTCCAGTCATTTTAAGCCCTCGAACCTCAAGCCATCGTTTGAGCTGAAGGTTGGTGTGTTCTTCGACAGTGCGACCAGTAATCCGTGTGCCTGGGACATCGTCTTGGGAAAGTTTAACGGCTGTAAAGTCGGTCATATTTGTTATCCGTGCGTTCTCTCCTGTATGCGTTCTCTCCTGTATGCCCTACCTAAGCGGCAAAAGGGGCGTTGCTCTTGAGACGGTGACGTCACGTGCGCGGTACCGCATTTCAAAAGCAACTCGTTTTTTTTCCATTTTCCGTCGTCTTTCCGCTCTCCCACACGCTCGCTCCGCACTTTCATGATCCCCCCTCTGCACTGGGATGAGCGCGAACAAAACCTTCAATTTTTAATAACCAGCAAGCGCAAAACAAGGGAAGCGCCTAACGAGAGGAGGAGGAGGAGGAGGAGAGCGTGGCAAAACAAAAGAAGACGCAGACGGAAGACTGGGACGGATTGGCTGATGTGGGTCAAACGGTAACCTGGTGGAACCGCAGCGCGCAGGGAGGCCCGTAACCACAGGGAGTCGGCTTTTCTGTGCGCCACGAGGCAGGAGGCGAGGAGGAAAGATGAAGAAGCGTTCCTGCATGCAGAATTTCATGAAATGAGGTTGGACTCATGAAACAAGAAGCAACAATGACACTTCCCACGTGGACATTAGCTAATAATTGATTATCCAAGTTCAGAAGTTCACGGCTCTGCATTCCTCAAATTTTTGTAACACTTTATTTGAAGGGGTGTACATGAGACTGACATTACACTGTCATAAACATGACATAACACCTGTTATGAACATAAATGACTCTTTATGAATGTTTAGGACTGTTGTCATTAATTGTCATTCGGTAAATTATGACAGTATTAAAGCAAAGTTGAAATTGTTTAAAATGTCGTTGTTATGACAAGCCCTTAATTTAACATATCCCCAAGTCCTTAACTTAACCTAATCCCAAGTCAAGCCCTAAACTTAACATTGTCTCTGTTAATGTCAAGTTGTCATAACAAAGACATTTTAAACAATGTCCACTTTGCTTTAATAGCGAGTCATTTATGTTCATAACAGGTGTAATGTCAGTCTTATGTACACCACTTCAAATAAAGTGTAACCGCTTTTTTTTCCTCTTTGTTTTTTTATATATCAAACGACTGCCATTAAATCTATTTACCTGTTAGGTAATATCATGGTCGTTTTTTTTCTACTGGATAAGATGAGAAACTGCTTCCAGAAAGAAGTTTGGTACTTAAGTTTACATCTAATCAGCTGCAAACTCTAAGTTAGAATTCAAGCTTCTACTTTTGGTCTTCTTTCACATTCATATAATTATTTACTGATTATATTCTTACTTTTTATATAACGCTCGCATTTAATTAAATCAGGAAGGATGAGATGAGAAGGCATGTTAAAGTGGATTCAATTAGAAATGCAGAAATGAAGCGGTAAAAATTAAAGAAATGAAAATTTAAATAAAGTCTTCACGGCATATAACCCTGCGGTACATTTCCAAGACGTGGGTTCTATTCCAGCTTCCTGGGCAATTTGTGTATGAATATGTATAAATATGTGTGCATTACCAAGAGGGATTGGGTGAATGGGACTCCTGTGTAAAACACTGAGAGGTCAGTATTAGGGGTGGCATTTATCCCTTATTATTGTGAAAAATGTCTTATCATAAGAATTTAAACTAATCTTGACAATGCTGTTTTCCAAAAAAAAAAAAAAAACTGCCAGTTTTGTCCTTTTTTTTCCTATTTTCTTTACGGTTGGTTTCTTAAGAGCATCAGTAAACATTGATAAATTGAAAAATATAATTTAATAGTTACTGTTTGCAGTGTCGTGATAACAATCCCACTTCTTTACGTAGATAGTATCCTGATGAGTTTATCATTTTGAAATCTATAGGATTTTTAGCCTACAGTCACAGTTACCTAAAAAGACTGTAAATAGTCTTTTATCATCACTGTTATCGCTATCACATAGTACCACAATATATCGTGATAAAATTCAATTTAAACTAATTGTGGTAAGGATAAGACATCCATGTTATAAATTTATTAGCAAAAAAAATGTGGAAGTTTGTTGTTTAAACTAAAGTAGCTGTGTGAGTTCCAGTTTTTTAGTGTAACATGTCAAGCGGGTCATACTTTAACAGGAGAACAGAATATGTTCAACAACAACAACGGGTTGCACCGAGAGCACAAAATCAGGAGTTACAACACAACAGTGGTTTCTCTTCACTGAAAATAAATCAGCAACGGTGACCATTACGGTGTTATTTTAAGGCTGAAATCCCAGAGAGACTCAAAGCCCCAGAATGTGGCTAATGTTACGAAATAAAGCCCACAGCTTTCCTGCAATCAACAGAACGGTGTGGGCGAGAGACGGCAGTGGTTCATTTCTAGGATTTGGGAAATTAAATGCAAGTTAACTTATTGGGATTTTAGAGAGCCGCAGCAAATATTTCCTTTTCAAAATAGAATAAGACAACCTTACCACAACCTGTTCTGTCTGTCTGTGCTGTTAAAAGCTGGTGACCAGAACATGATGAGATTTTCATTAGGCAACGTTTCTCCTGCTCTTATTTCTGGAGACGGGCGTCTTCAGAGGTGCCCGTGTCAAAAGCGGCCCAACAAGGAAGGGAACTTTGCAACAGCTTCTGTCTGTGAGACTCAGAAAGGTGGAAAAAAGTCAGTCTGGAGAAAAACACAGGGCCATAAAAGATAATGTGTCCTCCTTACAGATGCTTTGTTTTACTGCTGATGTCAAAGTTAGATGTTTCAGGAGGGACCGGCTTTCCAAACATAAGAGTCGACTCATCGAGAAGGCCAGAACAACATCGATAGCTTTGAATTCCTCACTTCACCTAATAAAGGTCAGTTTCCTCTAGGGGATAATATCTATTGCAATTTTAAGTGTTAAAATGTGGTCATAGATAATTATTATCTCAATTGGGGATGGACGACATATCAGCATTAACATCGGTATCGGTAAATGTTAGTCATTCTTAACATATCGGCCCGATAAGTAAAACTGGGCCAATAATAACAACTGATGTTTATTTCCAGCTGCCCTTTGTGCCTGTGTTTAAAGAGTGAGAGGTGAGGGGGTTGGTCCTGTTATCATGTTAAAGTGACAGTGATGCATCACAGACAAAATCGTGTGGTTTTTAAATGATGCAGAGATCTTAAAAAAAAAGCAGTGTGTAAGTCTAGACTATAACCCACAAAAAAAAAATCATTTAGAGTAGTTTTCAGTCGGTACAAACCTTTACAAAATGTAACCATCACATGGACATAAATGTTTGTGTGTGTATATATATATATATATATATATATATATATATATATATATATATATATATATATATATATATATATATTATACACACACACACACACACACACACACCAGTAAATATAGGTTATCGGATATAACAACAATATTAATATCAGAAACCGATATCGGCCCAACCTTTCATATCGGTGCAACCCTAATGTTAATTTGAACTTATAGGCAGTGTGATGGTCTGGGGCTGCTTTCTTTGGGCCAGGCTGACTGTTGGTGATTGACTGAATGAATTTTACTCTCTAGTAGAAAATGCTGAAGGATAATATCCGGCCACCAGCGTGTGACCTTAAGCTGAAGCTAAAGATACAACGCACTCCTCTGAATGGCTCGACCAAATGAAAATGATGTAGTGTCCTAGTCAAAGTCTGGACTGGTGTCCGATTAAGATTCAGTGAGGTGACCCTACACAGAATCAAGAATCTTTGTTGTCATTATGTGTTACCATAATACCATAATGGCTTTTCATGCTAAAAACTTTAAATCTTTAGCTGAATAAAGACAAGGCTGTAAAACAGGCCCAAGTTTTCCCCACAGGTTACAAAAGACCAAACTTTTTTTTTCTTCTTCATAGTTGTGTAGTTGTTTGTGTTTCTTCTTATAAATAGCATGTGCTAAAAAGGAAATGACCCTAATCACTGGATGCTACTCGTGATTTAGGAACTGATGATCAGCTGTTTCTGTTATTCCCCTCCATCGGCAGTTTGTGACCCGGCACTGTCGTAATGTCTCTCGTGTCACAGCTTATGCTGTCCAGATCAGAGATACCAGTTCTTGATCTACCTATTCATAGATTAAAAAAAAACATTTTCCAACAAAGCGGTTAGGGGTGTCAAACATACGGCCCGCGGGCCGGATCCGGCCCGCCGAACAATTTAGTCCGGCCCTGTGGCTAAATGCATTATCATTATAAATAAAAAAATAAATAAAATTTTTTTATTTATTTTTCAATTCTTGAAAAAAAAACATGTACTTTGTTTAATTGAAAATATGCAGTTCCCATATAGTCCACGAGGGGCGCTGTGTTTTAATTAGCAGATTAAGCTTCAGGTGTGGAAAAATTCAAATCATTTGTTAATTTTTATCTGTTTGATGTATTTTGTCATGTAGGACAGTGTTTTTAAGTTCCAAAAAATGTGAATAAATGTTTTTCAACATTGTATAATCACTGTGATCAGTTCTTGTGCATAATGCACAAGTAAATGTTTAACTGAGTAAAAGTATTGTTGAAATTGCACATACTTTTCTTAAAAACGCTAAGGTTATTCATAATTTATTGTGTAAAAGTGAAATTAACTTAATATAAAAATCAACAAGTCCACATTTATTAGTTCTATTTAATCTTGCAATGAGTTAACTCGTGTGGCCCTCTTGAGATCAGATTAAGCTGAATGCGGCCCCTAAACCAAAATGAGTTTGACACCCCTGTGCTAAAGGTTTTGTGGTCTCAGGTTTTTGGAAAGTCCCAACCCAGAGTCACTTTTCTCTTTAACAACTATAACATAAGAAGATACATTGGCTCATAGTAGGGCATAAAAGCTATTTTTTGATGCATTAAGATGTGGAGATGGACAATTCTAAACAAAAAATATCAGCGCTTTATGGGAAAAACTAAAGGTGGAAGTGGGCTTATGTGTCACACCTGGTTTAACAAGAAATAGACCCGGCAACCTGGGCGCTAAAGGATAAAATGACTTGAACAAGAGCCACACCTTATGCTGGCTGTCTGAATTGAAACTAGGGATGCAACGATACAAAGACTTAAAGTACTTCTTGATTCTGAGATCGACCAACTCGGAAATACATGCATTAGTGACCAAATTTTCAAAAAATGTAGCATTAAGATCGTGATTGCGCCGTTAAAAGTTTTTTTAAGGACTTAAAATAGTCCCTGGGCGTCCGCTAGGCTGAAAATCCACACTTTGGCTCGATGACGTAGTTTGTGGGCGTTGCCCAGGCTACGCTATAGAGAGTTCAATGAAGTACACCACGAGAAGTTCAGATGGCGATTCACAAAGTGATGATTTTAACACGAAAGACAGCGCAAGCGTCTGTTACGACTTGGGTAAGTCTGAGAAAAACATTTTAGGAGAATAAACGAAATGGTTTGCTGGTGTATAATTGGAATCGGTGCTCATAATCGCGGTCATGGCTGACAGTTCAGATGTAAACACGGAAACAACTCGTTGAAGCTCGATTGTCTGGCATCGTTTATGACGGCTGATTAAACTGAATGTTACAAACTTGACATGATTATATGAGTTGTTTTACCGAGAAACCGATCAGAAGCGACGTGAAACCCCGCCTCTCTGGCTGTCAGCGCTCCCGACTCAGAGGGGAACAGATTTTAACAGGGGAACTGAATTTCGCACACCGGGACTTTTTGGGTTCGGAAATGTGTGTAAAGAGACATTATCCTTGTTGGTATTTGACCAACCATAAGCCACACACTTTTTAGCCATGTTTAATCCATCTATTTGTGTTTGAGAAAGCGAGTTTGCAACCAGGAAGTATCTTGTTACCATGTCAACAGATCAACGCCTACCCACATATTACGTCATCGGTCATGCAACATTTTTTTATGAGCCTTGAGCTAAAAAGCCTTAAAAATCCACGTTTTCATCGAATTTTTAATTTTTTTCCCCTCAGGTCATAATAATATGTGAACTTTCTAACATTTAGCAACGTGTATGATCTCAAAATCAAGAAGTACTTTAATATCGATATCCAGAATGTTGTATCTACCGACCGTTAACTAGAGGAAACAAAGATGTTAAAGCTCTCCTACAACTGGTCAAACCTGACGCTGGTCACAAAGTTCATCGCAACGTTCACTGTGTCAGATTCACCAGAGTTTTAGTGCTATAGCGCTGTAACGACGCAGTGAAGCCCACATTATAAAACCAAAGAAAAGCAGCTAGGATGATAAAAATACTAATAATAGATGGAATATGTTATGGAGGATAGTCGTCAGATGAGCGTTCACACTGAGCCTGATTCTGGTTCTGCTGGAGGTTCTCCTGCCTGTTAAAGGGGAGTTTTCCTCTCCACTGTCGCCTCATGCATGCTCAGTATGAGGGATTGCTGCAAAGCCATCAACAATGCAGACGACTGTCCACTGTGGCTCTACGCTCTTTCAGGAGGAGTGAATGCTGCTTGGAGAGACTTGATGCAACCTGCTGGGTTTCCTTAGAGAGGAAACTTTCTGACCAACCTGGAGGATCTGATGGAGTCTGACTTTGGAAAGAGCCTTGAAAGGACATGTATCATGAATTGGTGCTATAGAAATAACATTTAATTGAATTGGTTCAACAATTTATCCCCACATAGTGCTTCTAACAATGTATGTCATCTAAGAGTAATAAACCTCATTCTGAATATTTGTAAGTTTTTGACTGTTGTGTGGGTGTTTTAGGCACTGAGCTATATAATACACAGGAGTGCTGATTTTGCCGAAAAACTGAAGTCACTGGCCGCCATCTTGCTACTCCCTACTCTCACAGAATCCCATAGGATTTGTTTGCAACAACAAGCAGTTTTCTGGCTGAGTGAAAACGTTTCACAGGTAATTCTACAGTCAGTGGATGTACTAACACTATCAACTACTAGGAAATTAGGTGCTGAAATATTTGACATGTTATTCATATTAAATATACATATATGTATATATAAATATTTGTACATGTATATATGTATATATATGTATACATATATGTAAATATATGTTTTTGTATATTGTTATTTATATATTTATAAATGTTATATATGTATATTTAAATGAATAAAATGCTAAATATTTCAGCACATGACTTTCTCAGTACTTGATAGTTTTAGAACATAACATAAAAGTATATGGCATTTGACATTTTAAAAGTTTTAAGCCCCACGCCCCCCCCCCCGAACATGAGAAAATCCTCGTTATTCGATGCTGTAGCGCACATATTCCCTAGTTACTGGGGGAAAATAGGGAGTACCAATATGGCGGCTGGTGGCTTCAAAGCGACTCGTTCTAACAGCTGGCTATTAGCACTCCAGTGTATAATACAGCTCAGTGGTTTTAGGCAAGTTGTGGGAGAGCGGTTAAAACTAATCTCCTTTATTTTATTGAAGGAGAAACATTATACCGCATAGAAATTGTCAATACAACAAAAAGTAAAAAGCTAAATTTGCATGTAGAGGTTCCACTGCATAAAACAAACAGGAAACCCCCTCCTTAGGGTCAAACACTTGGCACTGAAGAAGTGACCAAGCCACCGTGCAGCGTGCTGAGACGATAAAAACCGTGGCGGGTTTAGCTTTTCACGGGATGTTCAGAGGATATTAAGGGAGGCTGGTGGTGTCTGTGTGCACACAGAGTATCATCACCACTCCTCAGGCAGGAGATATGGGCTCTGTTTTTATAACTACCGCCGTTATCTTCCCATCATTACTCCAGGACCGCCGACAGCCACAGACAGCCAGGATGAGCTTAGAGTGAGCGCTTCATTAACTAACGTCAGCCAAGTTTCATTCAGGATTCTCTGCAGAGAGAACAGGAATCTAAAATGTTCCTCCTTTGGATGAGGACCTTTTTTTTTTTTGTTAACTGAAGGAGAAACCTTTGTTTCTAATAAGTGAACTTGGACCGCCAACTCTTATATCCAGTAATATTCGTGATAATCTCCAGACTTTGAGTGATTTGACGATCCTGCTTTTGATTCCTAGGACTTTATTATCATTTGAACACCGTTCCTTCATATTTATTTGCTGTCAAATGTACCTAAGTGTTCGAATCATTCAGCTGCTTTTGCGATCCTTCTCCCTCGTCGGCGTTTACGAGCCTCATTCCACAGCACATCATTGCTGCTGTACTACAACCACGTGAAAATAGGCAGTTAAACGTTCGTTTTATTCAGAGGAGAGGTCTGATTAAGTTCCTGCCGACGACAAAACTCAATCTAATCCTCCGCTCTTTATTAGCCCAGCTTTTATCAGCGAGTACACGGGGAGATTTTTTTTTATAGGTTAATAAATGCAAACACAGACGTGCAGAAGAACAGCTGCGCCGAGGCCAGAGGAAAGAAAATGGCTTCAGAGTGCAGGCTTAGGAGGACGTCATGAAGAGAGAAACAACCTGCTGTGGTTGCCTCTGAAATTAGTTTTTGGTTTTGTAAAGATCTCTAAGCTCACCGACATTTCAGGGTAGAGCTGTTCTGTTACTGCTGGTAGACTCCGTCCTGTGAGAGATGGACGATACGCAGACTTCCTGGTTCCTTTACGTTACATATGTCAGATAATCTGGTTTGTGTATATCCATCTGGTTAAAAACCAGCAGGACCTGCTGCTGTGACTGGAGACGCACAGGTGTTCATCTCCTACTTTAAATTTACATCCCTCCTCCAGTCGAAAGCTGGCTTTTCACTTCACCTTCATTCACTTCAAACTCCCTGCTTTTGTTTGGACGACGTGTCACGTTTTATGATTTTACTTTCCTGTGTGTAGTTTGTGTTGTTTCTTATAATTATGACGATGTTGCTTTTACCGCAGGACCCTCGAGGACTGGAGATGGACACCCATGTCTACATATAAGATGTTTAGGAAGGAAGGAAGGAAGGAAGGAAGGAAGGAAGGAAGGAAGGAAGGATGGATGGATGGATGGACGGATGGATGGACGGATGGAAGGACGATGGAAGGAGGGAAGGAAGGACGAGTGGAAGGAGGGAAGGAAGGACGAGTGGAAGGAGGGAAGGAAGGACGAGTGGAAGGAGGGAAGTAAAGATGGAAGTAAAGATGGAAGGAGGGAAGTAAAGATGGAAGGATGGGAGGGAGGGAGGGTGGAAGGAAGGAAGAAAGCGTGGAAGGAAGTGTGGAAGGAAGGAAGGAAGGAAGGAAGGAAGGAAGGAAAGGAAGGAAGGAAGGAAGGAAGGAAGGAAGGAAGGAAGGAAGGACGAGTGGAAGGAGGGAAGTAAAGATGGAAGGATGGGAGGCAGGGAGGGAGGGTGGAAGGAAGGAAGAAAGGGTGGAAGGAAGTGTGGAAGGAAGGAAGGAAGGAAGGACGAGTGGAAGGAGGGAAGTAAAGATGGAAGGATGGGAGGCAGGGAGGGAGGGTGGAAGGAAGGAAGAAAGGGTGGAAGGAAGTGTGGAAGGAAGTGTGGATGGAAGTGTGGAAGGAAGGAAGGAAGGAAGGAAGGAAGGAAGAAGGAAGGAAGGAAGGAAGGAAGGAAGGCCGGACGGAAGGAAGGAAGGGAAGGAAGGAAGGAAGGAAGGAAGGAAGGAAGGAAGGAAGAAGGAAGGAAGGAAGGAATACAGCCTATATGGACAAATAATGGTGATTTTTGCAGACATGGCAGACGCTTGAATAAAACTGCTTCCAGACATTTACATAAATCTCAGGTTTGTCACAGGTTAAATCACATGGAGGCCAAAAGCTCCCAAATATAAACCTTATCATGTGTATATAGCTGTAAACTTTCTTTAAATCTTATTTAGACCTTGGCTGCTATTCGTTTTCTTCAACAGGTGTGGAGGATTCTTGATCAAAGCTGCTTTTAAAAGATTACAAGAAAGTCGAACTCTTTGGAAACAACGCAGACAAAAACTAGAGACGCTTTACGGGATTTTCATGCCAACGTGTCGGTCCAGAGAGAATCCTGCACACTTCCATCCATTATTCAGCCGCTATCTCATCTGTAAACCTTTTGTTTGCCCAGCAGCTAAAGCGGCCGGTGGACCTCAGAGAAAGTGTCGGGTCTTCTTCATTATCTCCTAAAACACAGACAAGGAGTCAGAAGGATGAAGAATGGACGCTGGACTCTCCCTGGCCCTGGGAAAAGCTCGCTGAGCTCATTAACGGACTTAATTCTCACCATGGGTGTCAGGGAGACGTCACCATGAGGCGGTATTTAAACACTAAGTGTTTATTCTGAGGTGGGAGACTTTGAAAAGTGATCTAACAACATCCAGAAGCTTTCAGTGCACCTCCTGAATCAAATTAAGCTAGAAATGATATATTAAAGGGGGAAATGTGGAGCTGGGACTGGATAACGCTCTACCTATTGAATTTTCCTCATGCAGTGATCTCACAGTTTACCAAAGAGCTTTTTTTTTCAACTAGACGACGCTGCGGCGTGCCATGGAACATCATTTAAACACTAAAGCTCATCAGGGAATCTCCCTAACTCCTTCTGCACTGCAGACACATTCTGCTTTCTTTAGTTGCAACGTTGCTCTCATGTGTGCGGCTGGACTCTATAACACGTGTCAAACTTAAGGCCCGCGGGCCGAATCCGGCACATCAAGGCAATTTATCCGGCCCTCAAGAGCCAAAAAAGGCATATCATGTCATAAAGTAGAGGCATATATGCTTTTAAAGTGTATAAAGTGGTTAAAACAGTGCCTCCTGTAGTGAATGTTGATTTTATTTTTTTACTGTGTAGTAACATCATCCTGCCACTAGATGTCAGTTTTCCTACATCAAGTTAAAACAACCCAAAAAGAGAAGAAGAAATGCAGAATGTTGAGTTTAAAGTGTAAGTAACCCCATTATTAACGGGATTTTTTGCAGATAAACTATATAAACTGAGCCTAAGGAGCTACTTTTATGTTTTTTATACTTACATGTTAACTGAAATTAAATTATGATATCAAAAGTGTCATCTATTGAGGTGCAACCGGCCCTTTTAATAATGCCAAAGTGGCCTGATGTAGAAATTAGTCTGACATCCCTGATCTATGACATGAACTAACCCCTTTATCAACGGGGTTTTTGCAGATAAACTGTAAACTGAGCCTAAGGAGCTACTTTTATGTTACTGTGATTTTTTTTATACTTATATGTTAACTGAAATTAAATTATGATATCAAAAGTGTCATCTATTGAGGTGCAACCGGCCCTTTTAATGATGCCAAAGTGGCCCGATGTAGAAATGAGTTTGAGAACCCTGATCTATGACATGAAGTTGTTGCCTGGCTCAGAACTGAAACACTTTCCTGCCGGCTGAATCTTTTACTGTCTGTTTTCATGAGACGATCCAGGATTAATATTGGTTTACATGCAGCCATGCGTCGACACACTGTAGGACTTACTAGGTAAAGCACTTCATTGGCCTCGTGCCGCTCGTAACGCACGTCCTCGCACATTATTCTGTGGGAACAGAGCAAAAGAGAACATCAGTTCAGAAATATCACTTTTTATCACATATAGAAAGCTTTAGCAGTGGTTTAAATATTGATCTTCACGTTACATAAACACCTACGGGACATTCAGCACATTCTAGGAGCTATTTTCCACCGTGGTCAAACGCGGTAAGCAAAGTGTTTAGTGAGTTTATAAACAGCTGCATAGCAGGGCCGACGAGGGGAAAGACGCCAACTCTACACAGACAGACGGATTCTGAGCTGCAGCTGCAGGCAGAAGAAAATCTGATCTTCAATAGAAATTTCTCCAATTGTTCATAAAATACACAACGATTTCAATCGAAATGCATATTTCTAATACAACACACACGAAATTAAAGCTGCGTAATATATTGATGAATATATTATGAATATATTGAACTGCATTCATCATTCCCATTTCAATGTGTACGACGCAAACCGTTGCAAAGAGCTGCTTGCATTGAATCTCTGGACTGTGGTAGATGCAAAATGTCGCAGAGAGAAGTTGAAGCTTTAATGACAGAGAAGAAAGGAAAACGTGATTTTATTGCCACTAATATCACCATATAGCAATCAGATAATTTCCTAGTAAATGCAGCCCTGGCAGATATGGTGATGAGGGAAAGAGTTCAATAAAAAAACTAAAATAAAGCAGAATCCTTTGATTATCCGGGTCTCGAGCTGCAGAGTAGATCAAAACGAACAAAACCTCATTCGCAAAGACTGCTTGAAACTCTACATGCAGTTGGGAGATTCACTGCTCAAAGATGAAGATTTTAGAAATGCTCCAGCCTTAGGAAGGTTCTGGCCAAATCAGGATGATGCAAAACAACGAGACGAACAATATTCAACAATAATAACACAGTTTAATGCATCCTTGAAAGAAAAAGCATCCCTCTGAACGCAGGTGAGCTAAAGCGGGTTGTAAATGTGATTTAAAATGCCGTTTATTCCTCGCTTCAGGGCCGGCTCTGGACGTGGGATTAATTAGCGGACCTCGGTCGTCCAGTCGGAGTATTTATGAACCCCGTCTCTGGCGTAATTTCATTTATTTGTTAAACTATTAGTTAAATTAAACTACCAGTTCTGAAGGTTTCATGATACCCGCTTACGTTTTGCTACTTTGTCATCCTAACCTTAATAATCCGTCAATATTAACTTCCATTCATCCCAGCGGCTTTTCCGTTGCGGTTGTGAGACCTTAACGATCCGCAGCTCAATCTGCACCGTCCTGCCGTTAACTGCCTATACTCAAAGGCTTAAAACGAGGTAAAACAACAAAGATGGGTTTAGTTTTGGCTTAGAGGAGTTAACCTTGAGGATTACTGCCTGGGTTTGTCACTGACTCCTGGAGAACCGACATGTTTTATCTCGCTCAAATAAACCTTCAGATTAGACGTCTGACCAAACCTGAATCAGTTTCCCTTCTTTCAATTAACACCAGATAACTTTCCTCCTAATGGAAAAATCCTCCTTGAGTTTAACTAAATGTAAAATTTACATCTAAACTTATGATAATCTGTGACGTTTAACAGACTAAACTTTAAAACGGGCGCCATGTGGATTTGCTTTTATAAAAGCAGCAGGTATGTCATTTTTCAGAGACGTTAACAGTTAAATCGGCAGAGAAAACCGGCTTTCTCCTGGATGTCAGGAAAAGAAAAATCACACGTCAGAGAACTGCAGTGAGATCAGCTTCAGCACGACGTTGGGTTGCGCAATATTTAAAAAAAGAGCAAGACGAACTTGCAAGAAAAACCGCAGGAGGAAAACAACATTCCTCGCGGGACAAGGAGGAGGAAAAAGGACTTTACATAATCCCACGGTTACTGGGATGTCTGGCTGCCTGGACGGTGGGCTGCTCTGGACTACGAGGACATTCCTCTGGATGCGAATGGGCAGGACGGAGCGGGGTTACTGCCGGGCCGGGGGGCCCTCTGGCGGGTCAGGCAGAGGAATGCTGTGGCTCAGGCCCGGTCACTGAAACATTGTTCTCTGGTCTATATAATCCCTGCGTACGCACACAAGCCAGGCTGGGAACAGACTTCTAACGCAGGGATAGAGGGGGCTGACCTGCAGACCCAAAAAAAAAAGATCTGAACACGGATTAAATGTTGAGCCGAAGTGTTTTTGTACGTCTATAACTACAGATAGCTTGTCTGCATGTGGAGGAAGACCGGCTGATTTAGCAATACAGATATAGTAAAGTACGTGTTTTAGCAGTAATGACCAGAGAATTTTCACGCTGGACGCCGACTTCCTCTTTTCTTTCAGGTCTGATCCACAAATACCAGTTTTTCTTCTAGTTAAAGCAACAACAACAACAACAAAAAAAGCTAATCGGCAGGAAACAGATGCTATTATTTTAGTTGCAAACCCTGATACAATATTGTGCTACGTTATGTAATATCGCTATTCACATTCAATAATTACGTTTTTATTTCAGTTTAACAATTTCTGCAACTATATATATCTCTTTTCTTTTAGTGGTGCACAGATCTGAACATTTCAGCTGCTATCTTTGACATTTTAAAAGCTTTTTGAGGTGCAACAATCAACCTAAAGGTAGAGGCCGGCTTTAAAGCTGCTCAAAGCGAGGCCTCAGCAACGTAAACAGAGTGTGACGTTTCAGCGACTCCTCATTTTACTAATGCCTCTCTTTATTCAGCCCAGCTCCGTCACTCCAGGACTTCTTTGTCGCCTGAATATTCCTAGCATGGAGGTGGGATTGCACCGCATCCAAGCAGCCGTTTGCAGCTGCCGCATTAATCCCGGTCTCTTATTGCGGCATCGACGTGCTCAAACGCACCGTGCAGCTCCACTTGACTTTTAAAA